>NW_011362567.1:0-4623 GCF_000735185.1 Notothenia coriiceps
TGAGAGATGGCAAAAGTACACACATCCTTTACTGAAGTAGAAGTACAGATACTCGTGTTTAAAAATACTCTGGTGAAAGTAGAAGTACTGACTAAACTTCTTTACTCTATTCAAAGTAAAGAGGCTTTGAAATGTACTTCAGTTAAAAGTACCCATAGCTAGCAGCTGTTTTAAAGAGTACCTGACCTCCCTTTATATTAATAGAACAATAATGTCATTGTTAGCTAATGAATGTTTCCATGCTGAACAACGGCAACATGACAACGTTTTCATTGGTCCCTCTTCTTTAGAGAAGACCAGGAAATGATGGATACACGGATCGTGTTCAAATCAATAGGCACGCAATGACTCTAAATAATAATGACCACGCCACCAAACACACATTCAGACTAAAGGAACCAGCCTGTTTGGAAAATGAGAGAAGTAGAAAGTACAGGTATTTGTGTTCAAAATGTAAAAAGTCGTCAGAAAATAAAGAGTGGAGTAAAGTACTGATACCAGAAAAATGTACTTACGTACACTAACAAAGTATTTGTACTTCCCATCTCTGGAAATCTGTCTCCTGCTGGTTGACCTTAGGGGTTTTGCGCCTTAACTTAAGATTGCTTCTGCAGGTAAATACCATAAAAAATGTCTTGAATTGTGCTTTTTGTCTGTTCTTACATTCACAGGAGAGGACTCTTTAAAGTAGAGACACTACATACTGATATACACCTGAACATCAGCAGGAGAGGACTCTTTAAAGTAGAGACACTACATACTGATATAGACCTGAACACCAGCAGGAGAGGACTCTTTAAAGTAGAGACACTACATACTGATATACACCTGAACATCAGCAGGAGAGGACTCTTTAAAGTAGAGACACTACATACTGATATACACCTGAAGACAGGGGCGGACTGGGGGGGGTGCTAGTGACTTATCCGACCGGCCCACCTCAGTACCGGCCCAACATCCCGATGGTCAGTCCGCCCCTGCCTGAAGGTAAGCAGAATATGGCCTCTTTAATCCACATTAAATGATGGTGTGTGTGTGTGTGTGTGTGTGTGTGTGTGTGTGTGTGTGTGTGTGTGTGTGTGTGTGTTTGACTAAAAGTAAACTAATGACTGTGTTCATGGTAACCCTAATGACATGTAGCAGTTTGTTTCATTGATGTGTTTTTCACAGAGAAACTAGACATGACACACCAGCAACATTTACAGACTGTTGGTGTGATGTTTAACGATAAGAAAGGAACAGAATATCACCAGCCTTGTTTCCTTTGAAAGGGGGCAGAGTACTCTATACCAACTCGTTGAGCTACACATTAGAGACTATACATGTGTTGACACTTTATATATTCCTATTCATTGGAAGTGAGGTTCTGGTGCTCCCATAATGTGTTTTTCTGTATGCATTTTGTGTCTTCTGTGCTGGTAAATGCACTGGATATGAGAATATATTCCCTCTGCTGAATGTAATCATCCTCTCACGTCTCTCAAAGGTAAACAGAGTAGACCTGCATCACTTCTCTGAAGGTTTTTTTCCTTCATTCTCGCCGTTTCTGAGCTTAAGAGGGCCACAACAAAAATACAGAGAACTAATGAAAAAGACTCCCGTGAATATGAAGAGAGCTTTTAGGAGAAAGCAGATGTTTGCGTGTGTCATTGAGATTCACAGGAGTCTGGAGGTGTGAATCAGGGTCACATTCTCAGCCCTCCCACCCTTTTCCCTTATGAAAGAATATGTAATGCCGACAGGAACACCTTCTGGGTTCTCAGTAATCAGAGGTGGAAGTGATGATGAGACGCCGTGAACTCCTGACCTTTAGCCGGCTGAAGACGATCAATAAAAGATCTACGGAGAAAGTCAAATGGTCACATGGTATAGACTCGAGGCCAGGTACCCTGATGGTTTATGGATATGAAAACATATAACTTCATATTCAGGTGTCATATGTTTTCTCAAGACGTTAGGTGGCTAGAATACGAAGCGTTCCCTTCATTAAGGTCAGTGAGAGACGAAAGCATTTTGGATATACAGGACACAATAAAAGTGTGAATCTATACTCAGTGGCGTTTTTATATGTACAAAAGTGGTGGGGCACAAAAAACGTAGATGTTTATATATAAGCTTCTGCAGTGACGTGCAGTGAGGTTCATAGCTGGTGAGGCACTGACTCTTCAGGTTTACAAATATTATATTTTGACCTAAATGAAAATATAATATTATTTTCAAACACCTTTTTAGTCCGATGCTTCGATTAATTTTAAACAGACAGTTCAACAAAAGGATACCCAAAAAATATAATTTTATCATTTAAATATTGAATTGTTCTCTCTTAGTAAAATCCCATTTTCAATAAAATGGTGGTCTTACCTTGACTTGAAGATGAAGTGTATTAGCCTTTCCTTCTGGACAAAAATCTATTACTTTTTAGTAAAAGTCCTCCTTATCTTGGTGTTGTTTCAAAAGTCGAATCATAAATCTAATCGATAGATTTATGATCGATAGATTTATGATTNGAAAATGATAAAAGTAGGGTAGACATGTGGATATTTTCCGGCTGAACAAAACGTGCATTTATCAAACAGGGTTGTTTCCCACAGATCTTATTTCGAGCTATTTTCTCGAAATCTCATTGCTTTCTTGTCGAGGGAATCCATGCGCAGCTTAGTTCCGGGTTTTAGGACGCGTCACTGCACCTCTCTCTCTCTCGTCTTCACACACTACACTTTTCGCGGCACACGTACTTACAGCCAATCAGCTCTGAATTATGTGAGATGACGTTTGGTGGGGATGCCAAGCACACTGTCCCTATGGTGATTATTTTTTTGGCGCACACATTGAATAGAAAAAGACTCTGAGCATGCGCAGTGTAGTTTTTACAGCAATCATTCACTTTGACAGTGAGAGACAGGGGCTTGATCGGGGCTTGACCCACGTCGCTGAAAACGGCAGAATCAGTATCACAGAATCCTGATTATTTTTGTTCTTTAGATATTTTATTCAAAATTCTCAGCTTTTTGTTCAAATTAGATTTTTCTCTCAAAATCCTGACTTTTTTCATAGTTCGAAGTTTTTTACAAAAATGTCAATTTGTTGAAAAAATCTGACTTTTCCCTGACTTTAAACATATTTCGAACTTGTTTTCAAATTATGACTTTTTAGAACATTTTGAATATTTCCAAATTTCGAAAATCCCCCCTATTCCAAAAATCTAATTTTTTCTCAAAAATCTCACTTTTTCCCCAAAAATCTCACTTTTACATAATTTTTTTTTTTTTTTCAAATGTGTTAACTTTTTATAAAAATGGTGGCTAACCCAGCTAGAAATGTTTGGTTCTAAAAACATTCTGAGAATGTTACAGTCATTGTTCTAGGCAGGTTTTCAGCGGGAAGTTTTTGTTTGGTTCCCAGAAGGTTCTTCTGAAAGGTAGGATAACGTTCTCTAAAAACATTCTTAAAATGCTTGGTGATTACATTGTTAGAACATTATGCCCTCCTATTCTTAAAACGTTTTCAGCAGCTTTTATTTTGGTTCCCTGAATGTTCTTCTGAAAGGTAGGATAACATTCTCTAAAAACATTCTTAAAATGTTTTTTATAACATTGTTAGTACATTATGCCCTACTGTTCTTAAAACATTTTCGCCAGAAGCTTTTATAGAACTTTTACGCAACAAACCGTTCACGGCAACAATCCAGCAGGGAATGAGTGCAGGCTGCAGGCTTTCATAGTGTGGCTGACAAGCAGGTTGCAGGTGTGGTTGATTGGAGATTGCTCCCAGCCGTGTAGAGCAGACCAGCAGGCAGAGAGAGAGACACACAGTAGAAAGAAACACATACAAACACTAACAGGGGTTTCAGGGACAGGCAGTGATAGTCGGTCCGTTCTTCTATATGTCTGTCTTTGGTTTTCTAAGTGTTATTCGATCCATATGACAATAGAGATATGTGCAACAACAAAAACACTTGGGGTATAATGTTCGAACAATGTTATCACCAAACATTTTAAGAATGTTTTTAGAGAACGTTATCCTACCTTTCAGAAGTACATTCTAGGAACCAAAATAAAACTTCTCGATGAAACCATTCCTAGAACAATGAATGGTAACATTCTCAAAATGTTTTTAGAATGTCACTGGGAACTCAGACATGCCTACGCAAACATGAATTACGTGCTTGTTTTTTTCTAAAAAGGAAAATGTGGTGACATCAGATTTCTTTTAAACATCCTTTTCAAACAAATGCAACAACTTTGTTTTTTAAAGCGCACTACAAATAAATCTGACGTTGACCATGACCCTGTTAATATTTCGCATCACAGGAACATTTTATAAAAAAATAATAACCTCCTGAAAACATTATCCAAATGTTGCTTTCAAAATGTTCTTCTTTGGTTATCATGTAACATTGAGGGAATGTTTTATAAAGAACATCTTTAATGTGTTACCCTATTTAGAGGCAATGGACGTCCGCTCTCGGGAGACTTCCGAGAGTGGTGCGGTTACCCAAAGTGACAGACCTAATTTTACCCAGGGAAAAGTGGTGAAAATGTATCCGAAAATAGTGCCTCATAATGCGAGCATGTGGACAGTAGCCAGAGACTCACAGGCACACACACATGCAGAGATCCAGGG
>NW_011362568.1:0-2215 GCF_000735185.1 Notothenia coriiceps
AACAGCTCGCCTCTCTCCAGTCATTTAAGCTAAAGTGGGGTATTGAACCTGAAGCTTGTTACTTCTGCCCTCCTCGACTACGGTCTGGGATGGCCAGTCCGCCCCTTTGTAGCATATTATTTCGATGAGAGATGAGCAGATCGCCACTGGGCTTTCAACTAAATAAACACAGCCACGCAAAAACTGCGTCATTTGTACAGCTCCTTATGGGTACTGCAATTAGTGAAGTGCTTTCCTCCGTGGTGAAACGATCAGCACTGCACCACGGAGGAAAGCGGCAGAAAGTCACCTGGAGATAAAGAGAGCGGGGCTGCGTTGCGTGCATGGCTTCCTTCTGCAGGTAACGGGGAGACACGCTCTGGCGGCGGTCTCGCGTTCAGGATCCGAAAATTAATTTAAATATTTTGCAAACTTATTCCACTTATTCCTAGTGTGCCACTGGTTACGGTGCCGCGTGCCAATGCTGGCACGCGTGCCAGGGGTTGCCGACCCCTGCACTAGATAATAATAAAAAAAGAACACAACTGCAACATAACTTATCCAAGTAGTAACAAAAACACTTCAAAATATTATAATTATGCATTACCATACGAGCAAGAAATAGTAATGTTATCCATAAAATTACACTTAAAGCTGGACAAATGAAAAACTTAACGGCAAACAGGATCATCACAAAACCTTACCTCACCTCAGCCTTTGCTTGAGCGGAGAATCAGCTAGCTAGGTCCTAGACCGTCCTACGCACACGGACGCGTGAGGGGGTGGGCGGAGATAGGTCCTAGACTGATGTCAACTGTCATCATAGACCGTCCGAGCGGTGCATTCCAGGCTCAAATCAAGCGCACCGCTGATTTTTTTTTCCTCCTTCAAAATATGCTGGTGTTGAAGCCGTGTCAGAAAAGAGGCAGACTGCTAAACCACAAAACTTAGTCAGAGAGGGCATCAAGGCCACTGTGGCCTTTTGGCAGATATCATTTTTAAGGGCACAAGGCCAAAGTGGGAGGGCCATGGCCCTCGTGGCCCTCGTGAAATTCCTGCCCTGGTTATAACTATGACAATTCTACTTATGTTATATTGTCTTTAGTCTAGACATGCGGCTATAGCTTCTTAATGGGTGCTTACTGCTTAAAGCTCGATGTTACTGAGTGAGTTTGAATTTCCACTGCTAGAGGTATGATCGTTTGTAAGAGTTTCACAGTGCAAGGCTGTGGCAATTTCTTGGATATAACATGTTATTAACTCATAATATGAATATATACAGTCAAGGTACAAATCAAATAACGTTAGTTGAAGCAGGAGGGCAGAAAGCATAACTTATAAGATAAATAAACCTCTCATGAGTTATTCAATTACATTAGAGACCGAAATAACTTCAAACATTATGACAAATAAGTTTCAAAACATCTTTCAAGGGGAGAATTTAAGAAAGTCATGTACAGGGGCAGAAATAATAATACAATGCCATACAATTAAAAGACGGAGAAAAGGAATGGCATGTAAGTACATTTGTGTGTGCAATTTACTCATAACAAAATGTATGATACAGAGAAGGCCTTGTAGTGAAATTGAAAAACTATGAGTAGAAAAGATGTGTGTGTTAGTTGGCACACGAACAAAAAAAGCCACGGATTAGATTTTTTTAAAACAAAGAAAAGTGGGTAAAGAGGAGAGATGCTTTCCTGTGATCACAGAGAGAGCAACACAGGCGGCTTCACACGGTTCACCTACAGCTTGAAGGTAAAAAAGAGGCAATTACCCCCTCAGGCTGTGTGATGGAAGAGCAAGGAACACCTATAGGGGTGCAAGCAAATAAGGAATATATCAAACTTTTGAAGAAATAATTGCCATGCAAATATATTCAGCCCCTGTGTATTTTGTCATTATCATAAGCAGCTCTTTTGGGATATGAGAGAGAGAGAGAGAGAGAGAGAGAGAGAAAGCAATAAAGATGTCAGCGTAAATCTGTGGGATTCTTTGGTGCCTGTCTTCCCACCTTAACCACACACACACACACACACACACACACACACACACACACACACACACACACACACACATTAAAGAGTATCTTTCTATAGACACTGGCCTATATCTCATGTGAAATCAACATTGAGCTGAGTGAAGACTGAGGCATGCTATACTTTGAAGTCACACACACACACACACACACACACACACACACACACACACACACACACACACACACTACTATTAT
>NW_011362569.1:0-1697 GCF_000735185.1 Notothenia coriiceps
CTTCCGCAGCGCCGCTCCCCCTCCCTCCGGCTGACATTATGAATGTAAGCGTAGAGTAATCATAAATAACACGGCAGGGTCCGTTACAGTTTGTTTTCATCTGATTTCAATTAAACAAAGTCTTGGCTTTCAGAATATTAAACTTGTTTCGGCAAATTCAGATGATAAATACAACTTTGAAGCTTGTAACGGCATAATTACAAGCGGAGAACGGAGTAACGTAACGTCACAGCAGGCATAACAACAGCCGGTGTTTCTCGTGAGGGTTTTTCCCCGGGAAACAAACACAATACACACAAAAGCAAAAAGACACAAACACACACGTATACACACACCCACACTCGCGAGCTTCCCCCAGACCAGTAATCCAAACGAAAATATCTTCCCTCCGTAGTATTTTGATCATTTGTTAATAATCAATCAGATCGATGGATTCCAGAGAAGAGGAAACTTTGAAGGCCTTTTTCTCAAAATGATGACTCTGTAACAGTCATTATATAATGTGACATATTTCGCTTAATATTTGGAGTACAAAAACAATCCTGATATCATTAGAAAGCTAGGAATATCCTCTTTCCAGCAGTGTATACAACTCAAAATGTGTCTTCGGGTCAATGCGACTGATTTCGATAGAGCAGGTCACATATAAGTTTTAATGCAAACAAACATAACAAGAACATTTTACATAGCGGCCAAACAGCGGCACTACCACGTCCTACAGTCCGTGACTCATTGGGACCCAAATACTAACTCCTATTGACTTACATTAAGAAAGAGACGTCTGTAAAGTGGATAATAAAAAATAAAACGCAAACCAACTTGCCAGGACGAACACTTGAATAGCTCTTATTTAAATCATTACGGTCTAAAAGTCGTAAAATGTGCTACAAGCTGAATTTGTTTCCCTCTCCATTCATTCAACTTATCAGAGACTGGCTGTGATGCTACGGTAACGAATCGGAGGCTAAAGAAAAACTCAACATGCTCTATGGAGACCCATGGAAATGCACCAGCCATTGAAGCGAATGTTCATAGTGGCCAAACCATGGTACTACACTTTGATGTAAGTGTAACATCATTAGGCCCAAAATACTTCTTCCCGTTGACTTACATTGGGAAAGAGACGTCTGGAAATCAACGTATAATTATTCTCTAATTAACTATTCAGCACGAACACTTGAATAGCCCTTATTTAAATCAGTAGGGTCCTAAAGACCTTGAGTTTGACTGAGCCCAGAGCGACAGATTGGAGGCGGGGCTTAAGGAAAACTCCAGTACACGTGACTCTGGTTGATCCTGGTATTTTTCAAATCTACAGTCAATCCATTTTGGGCTTTATGCTCCACTTAGCAACTTTCCTCAGACACTTTAATGACTTCAAAACGTGGACAATTAAATCCACGACTATCTGCATCGTTACAACAAGAGGAACTGATAATTCCTTCTCAGTAATTTGCATAAAGGCTATTTTTCATTCTGTGTTAATTTTCTTTTCCACACTTGCATCTTCACTGGTTGTCTCCTGCCCACAGCGCCAACACACCAGCTAACAGGTGCGTGTCTTAATACTGCAGATATGGAACAGTAATAGAATATGTGTGTGTGTGTGTGTGTGTGTGTGTGTGTGTGTGTGTGTGTGTGTGTGTGTGTGTGTGTGTGTGTGTGTGTGTGTGTGTGTGTGTGTGTGTGTGTGTGCG
>NW_011362570.1:0-1676 GCF_000735185.1 Notothenia coriiceps
AAAGCTTACTTAAATATCTGCCACAACATAAGTAACCGGATCAGAGTAACATGAAGTACAGTCCGCGGCATATCACATCATAATGTATCATATCTCCTTATCTGAGTCAGCTGAGCCGTATCTGGCCGTGCAACACTCACAGTGTCACATACTGTATGCAGAAGTATTATTTTAAGCAACACATTAAGTTGACGAAACACTCGAGTCAAATGTAACTAAAGTCAAATGGTGTCTTAGAAGGGGCAGTGATATCATAAACCTGTTAATGTACGCATTCAAACACTTGTTCTGTTACCAGCTGTATTCACCTTGCAGGTGCAGCTATGTGGCTTTGATCCTGGATAAAGTGTTTAAGTCATGGATGTTTAAAGTTTAACTTCTTCATATTTGTCTAATTATATAGTTGACTTTTCATTCAGGAAGTATGACACTGTGCTGTCAGTACACTTCTCCATGTTTGTGATTGGTCGAATGCTCCAGATACCACCCCTTTCATGTGAACGCGCACCTAACTAGATAGGACACGGCTGGCTTGAGTTAACGAGTTGATAACCCGCGTCGTAGGACCGCTTAGCGAGAGTGCGTTTGTTTTGGATTAGGTAAGCCGGGTAACTCAAACATATCCAGGTTAGGTTGAACCGGCTTCGTAGTTCAGGCCTCTGGTGTTGCAAAGCGATTTTAAGGGGGAAGATACATTTAAAAATATGTATTTATTTATATAGATATACAGCTCTGTAAAGAATTCAAAGTATATCTGTTTTACTTTTTATAGTGTTTCTACCATATTTAAAAAACAAAAACAAATTAGAGGATTGTATTTATTTATTTGATATCAGTGTGTTCAGACCTTGTATAATAATGTATTTTGAGGAATAACACCTTTCCTATGTGTGTGTTAGCATCCTCTCCACCAGGTATGTACATGAAATGTATTAGAAAAAAATATATATATTTAATAAAATATCAGTTAAGCATACTTCAGAAAATAATAATACTATTATATATTCATTAAAAAGGCAATATAAGTTGTATAAAGCACATGTTATATTGCCATGTACAGTGCAATTGTCTCAAAATAAGAAAAATTTGTTCACAATTTTTTTTTAAACGAATCAAAAACATACATTTGTTGTTTAAAAACAGCAGCTTAAGAGCTGTAATGTCCCTGTTTCTCATCAAATTGTCAATGAAGCTTATGGAAAAGCTGGAGTTCAATGCAGCTGCACTGCCATATCGCTATATGTAATGATTGAATGATTTAAAATTGTTGGCGGTTCATTTAGAGATGGATGAGTGTCTTTCAGCTATAAGGGTATTTGTTAGTATATGAATTTTACCCTTTATTTGAAAAAAAGTTAAGCATTTTTGAGAAACACTGCTGTAAATGAAGCTCCTAGACCTAAAGCTACTGCTCTACGTACCAAATAGACGTGATGACGGTGTGTTTTGTACCTGCTTGGAGCTGCTGCGGGTGCAGAAGAACTCGTCACATTTCTTCCAGCGGCACTTCAGGCTCTGAGAGGACGAGGAGCTGTGGTCGCTGATCAGGTGCTGCTGAAGGTGCTCCATCAGCCCGAACACCAGGGAGCAGCCGTGCCACTACGCACACACACACACACACACACACACACACACACACACACACACACACACACACACACACACACACACACACA
>NW_011362571.1:0-2622 GCF_000735185.1 Notothenia coriiceps
GTTTAGCTATTTTGTGGGATATCACGAAGCTGGTCTTGGTTGCTGCATCCTTGGATGTGTGAAGCTTGGTAAAAAAGCCTTGCTGCTTTTGCAGCTTAGCTAGCAAAGCGTTCGATGTGCGCGCCCTTTCAGCATCAGTCAAGTTTTTGTATTTCTCCGCGTGTTTCGTCTCGTAATGCCGACTCAAATTGTAGTCCTTGAACACGGCGATCTGCTCCCCGCAAACTAAACACACGGCTTTACCTCCGACTTCAGTAAATAAATACTTAGCAGTCCAATTTTTGTTGAAAACCCTACATTCGGCATCTACCTTTCTTTTTTTAGCATCAGCTGACATTTTTGAGCGCTAAAGTCGTCTTGTGACAATTATCCAATAACGCGCACGTCTTGATTTGACGTATTGCGTCATTATGTACGTGAATAAAAAACAACTTCAAAATAAAAGCATTGCAGCTTTAGTCCATGCATGAGGTAAAATTAAAAAAGATGTTTATTTTGTAATTTCCAATTAACCTTACACGGGCCGGTCAGAGTCAACCAAAGGGCCGTATGTGGCCCGGGGGCCGTACAGTGCCCAGGTCTGATCTAGAACATCCCCTCTTGCTTGATGATGTCACTCAAAGAATAATATTTTGGAACTAGTTGTAATGCTGTTAAAAATTAGGGATACACTTAACACATCATGGGCTTCACTGACAGGGGGCTGCATATCAAATCTCAGCAAACAATGTTACCATGGCATCAACACACACACACTGGAACCAGATGTCCAATGGTAATGATGTCATCAGCAGAACTAACAGTATCGACTAGGCTAGGATAAAGCAGCCAGCTGCTCAAAAAGAAAAAAAAAGAAGCTCATTCGATGAAGTCAAGCCTGTGTGTGTGCATAGACAATTATGAAATACTAAATATGTTATCTTGTTAATAGTATTAGAGATACCTTGTGGCTATGCAAAGTCTCTTTCCCCCCCCCAAATGAGCACTGATATTCACAATGCTAATAGTGTTTCTGTGTGACTGACAAAGAAAAAAGACAAAGACCTAATTTGTGTTTACAAGCTTATAGTGTATAAGTATGGTTGAAATATCAGAAAATATTAATAACATCAAACATTATTGGAATCATTTTGTCAAATCTGTACGATATGATGACAAGCTGAAACTAAAGTGTATACAACAAACAAAAAGGTTTTTAGCCCAAGCTGCTATTCTACATGACCTTATAAGGACCATTTTTGTTATTTGGTTTATCTTGCATAGCATTTACTCAATGTGAAGTTACTGTAACAAAAGGAACTTGAGTAAACTGTTGCGCTAACTTCAATGAACTTGTTTTTGTTATCTTGTTTATCATAGCAGCATTTATCCCTTGTTCTTTTCACAAGTGAGCCACCATGTTGTCCGGCTGGTCCACAGTAAATGAGCATGCTTAGATATTTATTTGCCAGAAAGTATATAGTAATTTATCAAAACAATTTATGTAAAGTGTGAAAATAGAGGATTTTACCGATCTTATTTTGTCCCAGACGAGGATGGAAATAAAAACATTATGAGATAAAAATGTCTCTATAGAAACTTCAGTCAAACACCCCCATTCCGTTCTTTCTACAAGCCAACAGGTTGTATACAGTCTGCCTGCCATTGTCCATTGCCATATAGAGACGGGCTGTGGTGGATTGGCATGGACTTCCAAGCAACCAAGTGAGCACATGCACACACACACACTAGGGCTGCACGATTTGGGGAAATAATCTAATAGCGATTTTTCTGACAGATATTGCGATTCGATTTGCGATATTTGTTTTTAAGCGACCCAACGGAAGTTTATTGTAAAATGCGGCCATATCAACGTGCTCTAGCACCCCCACAGCCCGAGCTACGAGTGAAAGAACTAAACTTACATGAAACTTCCGTTGGATTGCTTTAAAGTCAAGCTTCAGTTTAAGATTCACCCTGTAATAGATGTAAAACATGTGATGGAGCATTACTAACCTGACTCAGATGGTTTGTTTCACCAAACCATCTAGGAAAGCTCCATTGGAAGCCATTTGGAAAAGTATTTCAAAAATACTTGGCAGGTGATTGTATCAATCTGTCTATCACTTACTATCATGGGCCACTTCTGATTGATGTGGATGACTGACAAACAAGAAGAACAAACAAAAAAACTTTTTAAACAAATTGCGATTTGATGTATCGATGTCTCCCATTTTTCTCTTTAAACTGTGGGTTTTCTCCGGAAGTTTTTCCTTGTACGATGTGAGGGTCTAAGGACAGAGGGTGTCGTATTGTCATACTGATATTCTGTACAAACTGTGAAGTCCACTGAGACAAATGTAACATTTGTGATATTGGGCTATATAAATAAACATTGATTGATTGATTGATGATTGCATCATTTAAAATCGCGATTTCGATTTAAAATCGATGAATTGTTCAGCCCTAACACACGCACACACACACACACACACACACACACACACACACACACACACACACACACACACACACACACACACACACATGTGTGTGTGTGTGTGTGTGTGTGTGTGTGTGTGTGTGTGTGTGTGTGTGTGCGTGTGTTAGGGCTGAACAATTCATCGANCTACTCCTCCGTGT
>NW_011362572.1:0-2670 GCF_000735185.1 Notothenia coriiceps
TTATATTGGCTACCTAGCTTACTTTGTCTCCTTCATCAGCCAGCATCCTTGGTATCTGTTGCTCACATATACCTCATTCACACCAACGCAACTCCGGTCCAAGCTCCGGGCTAGAGCTTTTCAGGTTCAGAACCGGTTCTTCGGTTTACCTCCGGCTCTTTTCACACGCCCAAAGTCCGACTGGTGCTGCGTCATTGCGTCATTGTTTGCGTCATGACGTAACCGTTTGCGTGCCTGCTTCATAAAGCCAAACGCGCGGAAACCCTTCACAGCTGACACCGACTACAACAACAATGGCCGATTGTGCTCCAGCTTCCTCTGTACCTCTTCGGAAGACCAGATTCCCAGCAGGTAGCCGGTCTCTTCAGTGGACCACTGCTGCTTGTTAAGTTTCTCCATCGTTGTGTACAAACTGGATGAAACGCAGGCTTTTTGTTGTTGTTCAGGAGTTGATCCCGCCCCTGCCCCCGCCTCGACGTAAGCGTGACGTATGCGGTGCTTTTGCTTTGGCCGGACCATTTTTTGGTGCTCGAAATGAACCGGATTCCGGAGCTAAGAGGCGGCTCCGCTGCGGTGTGAACAGGAAAACCTGGTGCTTTTCAAGCTCCAGCTCCGAACCGGCCCTGAAACACCGTTGGTGTGAATGAGGTATGAGTTGATTCTCGCTAAGTAGCCAATATAAGGCTTAGTCATCTTGCCAAATAGTGAGCTTGTGTTGATGTATTCTGTATGTAAGTGGTTCTCTATGTTAGAACTGGTTTATAAATGGTTCTTAATGATTAATAAAGTGTTTACAACCTAATTAATAACCTAATTAGAAACCCTTTTTGAATCCTTTATAAGGGTAGTCTTATTGTAAAGTGCTACCCTTTTTTTTATCAGACTTTTTCAGACTTTTTTCGGAGTATTCTTACCTTTTTAAAAAAACTCCTTTCCTCAGATTCATTACATTCTTCCACAGAATGTAGTTTGTAACTCCCTCTCTCCTCTAACATCACGTCTCTCTGATTTGACCTGGACATCCTGGACATGGAGCCTCGGGAAAAACGTCTGCTCACCTTCTGTTGTTGTTATTGTTGTGACATTTTAATGTATAATATGATGCAAGATAATAACATATACAGTATATATTCAATTTGGAAACCACAAATCAAAGCGAAGATAAAAAAATAAACAATAAGTTATATACAGAAAAAAACATGCTATATTAAATAAAAATTAAAGAAGAACTCGTGCTTATTTTTCTCAGGATTGTGACATATTTTTGACTTTCTCTTAAAGTCAAAAAACATAAATCCTATGGATATATATGTATATATATATGTATATGTAAGGGATAATGTGCTCAGGTCATTAATTAAGAATAGACACCAAATACAGGGTGAGCAGGATGTCTGACGAAACTCCACTGCATTGATTTTCTTTTTCATTTCAAACACGGCCAGAGCCCAAACTGTGTTCCTGTTAGACACTTTCAAAGATCACTAAGAAACGTTTAAAGAATCCGGACATTTTGGTATGAAAACCCAAAGCAGGAAATGTGTGTTTTGATAACTACGCCTGCTTATGAGTTGTTAGAGTGACTGTACAGAACAGGGAATACATGCTTTGTTATAGAGGTCTATAAAACAATACAAATCTGCTCTTCTGTCAAAGGACATCTGGCCCAAACGTTAAAGTGTTAAACTAGACTTTTCTTGCCCCTCTGCACCAATTATTATAACCCTGAAAGCATCTGCAGACCCTTTCTTTGGAGTCTGAATCCCTCTGTGACTCTGAGAGGAGACAACGAAACAAACCAGAGACGACTTGCCGTTATAACATCGAAGAAGCAGGAAGAAAATGAAGAATCACCGCTTTGTTTTCATTTGCAGTTCATCAAAGATTACAGCGCACAACACATACTTGTCAACCCTCCCGATTTTCGCGGGAGACTCCCGATTTCATTGCCCTCTCCCGGTTTCCTCCCGGGGTCATATTTCTCCCGCATTTCTCCCGACAGGACTGTTTCCACTCGGACTTTAATACAGCTACACCATTGTTTGGTTTCCATGGTAACACGTCTCTTTATTAGCGCGCGCAGAACTACAATATAAGCATGTTAATGTTAATCTAACAGCTCCGGCGATCCACTATTTTGCATTTTGAAATGCTCCCGGTTTCTGAGGTCTCAAGGTTGGCAAGTATGGCGCACAATGAAATACAGTTCAAACTAATGTACGATTAAATATAGAATAAGATAACAACATATATGTCAACATTGGAATCAACGAATCAAAAAGAGAAATGAATACATTATAATCTAGTTTACAGAATGAATATGCATAATTAAGCAGGCCCTCTTGTTTTTCTATCATTATTGTGACATTATTATCCGACTTTTTTCTCATAATTCAGACTTTTTTCTGACTTTTTCTCTTAGAATGCGGACTTTGATATCAGAATCTTGACTTTTTCCAAAACAAATTCTCTGATTTCTGACTTTTTTTCTCTGAACTCCGACTATTCAACGATCTCCTGACACACCACTGTTAGCTCAGGTCTGTTTGTGTCTTTAAAATGTATCTCACTGGAAATGTTGATATGACATAAAATGCCTCTTAATTCAGCCAAATACTCAGATACCTCCACCACACACACTTTACCCCCTCCACACACACTCCCCCCCCC
>NW_011362573.1:0-2904 GCF_000735185.1 Notothenia coriiceps
GGCTCCGACGTCGCCATCTCGGGCTTTTTATGGCACTCGGCTGTCGGGGATTTTAGGAGGATTAGTGCTACTAAAAAGGACAGAAGGGTGGAGGCTGGCCAGCGTTTATTCCCCCTCCCACTCTCTCTCTGTCTGCATGGTGTTAAACTTGTAACACTGCCAAAATAAGCGGCCTTCTCCCCCGTTCCAAAATAAGCGGCCTTCTCCCCCGTTCTTCCGTTCCTCTGCTCTCCTTGTTTTTCCTGCAAATCGTCGAGCCTCCTCGTCTGTAGGACTCGACTCTCCCAGCGGAGCACATTCCTGCTGAATGTTTTCTTATTCCACCTTCTGCCTTCAGCGCTGAACACCAGGCCCCTGCAAGAGAAAACAATGAGTCAACTGAGGATTTAAATGGATATAGTTTACAGCTGCACACTGAAAATAACTGTCAATATGATTGATGAGATCTCCATCAATAGCTCCATCAGAGTCTGAAGCCGGAACAATCAGTTATCTTCATAGATTTAGTCATTTTTCAAGCAGATATAGTGAAGGAAATGCAATATTCTCCGATCACAGCCTCTCAAATTAAACAATACTATTCTACTCTTGGTCATATGTCATTGTAAACAAGTTTTACTGTGAAATAAGTACGGCCATTTTTAGACATTTCATTGACTAAACAATAATTAAATCACTTGCTGCTCTTCTTTTTGGGATTGAAGTTCTACAAACATAACAGTTTGAAGAAGAAATACTTTGCAACCTATTATTGTTTTGGGATTTTTAACTCTAGTTTGGACAAAACGGGTAAATTTGACCTTTTATACACCAAACAACAGCCTGATTTAAGATTTTTGACAATGTCCCATTATATTTTGAGGAGCTGTTTCCGGAGCTGGGCAACATATATGAATATCTAAGTGATATATAAATATGCAACAAGACATAAACTTGGTTTGATCATATAGTAATATTTTCAAAATTGTATTTTTTTGGTTTTTAAAGCTGCACTACAGTCCTTATTTGAACTGAAAACCAGTTTAACTGTACTAATATTTGACTTTACCCACTTAAATCCACGGGTATTTGTGTTTCCGTTAACCGACACATTGTCCTGTACTTTGTATAATGTGCTGAAAGTGCCATTCAGCAAAAGTAAAAAGAAAAATATTTAAAAAGAAATAAATAATATCATGATATGTGATTTCCTCCATACTCTCAACCGTAGTTGTTCTGGCAATTTTTAGTCAGTATTTGCAACACTATCAGAGTCATGGAGGGGTCAGTGACACATGAATCCCCCCCGTCAGGCGGCCAGCTGCTGGAGAGGCTGCTGCTGACGGCCGGTAGTAACCAGGGAGCTGTGCCCCGTCATGGACAGCCGTGCACAATGACCCCCTTCAGAGGAGGGTCTGCCAGCCCCCCGCGATCCAGCAGAGGAGGCGGCACTGCCAGGAGGAAACAATGAGGCCTCTATTAAACCACATCAGTGGATCATCAAGATGGGAGGAACATTTCTGAGACTGCCTCGCTCCAAAGGCTCTAAATATCTGCTACAGTGGTCTCACTTGTGTTTAAAATGCCACTGCTGGAGGCCTGGAATTTAATAAATGTGCTTTATTTTACCATGAAGGAGTGGTTTTTATGTTTTGAAGTCAGTTTTGCATGCGATGCTTTCGGTTTAGATGGTGGTCAGCACGACGGAAGTTTGGAGAAACAACCAGGCCACTAGACTCCATTAAAGAAGTCATTTGACCTTGCAGGACACAGGAGGTGCTTTTGTTTACGGTGCCTCGATCAGTTAGTTATGTTGAGTTATTGTGTGACTTTGGTGAAACCAAAACAAACTTTCTTAAATGCAAAAGTCACACAACATAAATTACTATTGGTGATCTTTCTCTTTCTCTACTAGAACTCCCTATTTAAAAAAAAAAAAAACAGCAACACGGTGAAATATTAATAGGTTATGATTGTTATCTATAATAAAAGGGCAGAGTCCATCATTACCTGACAGCAGATAGTATTCAGGGTATATGCAGGAATCCTGAAGTCAGATGTAATTCCTTTTAAGACCCTTTCCATACATTTTAAGACCTCATCTCCACTTTGAGTTTTAACCGGTTACCTTGGCGACACACTTTACCTCACATTGACTATATGCAGTATTGATTTCCCTTCCTCCTTATCTTCCAACCATTTGGACGCAGACTTGTATTTCCCCATAACGATGTTGTTTAACAACCGGCGTAAACGGACCTTTGCTCGCTATCAAGCAGTGAGCGTGCGATGTCCTGTTCAGATGACGTCAAATCCAACGGGATGCCATAAATAAACTACACAGAATCACACTACACACCTACGCAATGATTACATTCAGGCAGACTGTAGAATACAACCTCTTTGGACCATTTATATACTTATTGAAAACAAGCTACAAAATGTAATACCTTGGAAAATGCCGTTTAGGCATAATTTTTGCTAAATTGATTCATCAACTTTTAATACTTTTTAAGACCCCGCGGACACCCTGATATGAGATACCATGACAGAAATCACCAACAGGTGTGAAAATTAACAACTGAAGCCGGTATAATCAGATTAAATCAAACCAGACATGTTTAATGACATGAAATTACAGTGTCAACATAAAAAAGGTAATTAATCTTTTTTAGAAATGCTTAAAATTGCATCGAGGACTTGAAGAGAAATGTTCAGCTCATGTTCAGGTGTGTACCAGTATGTAGTGTCTCTACTGGGACATGTCTCCAAGCTGTAATGTTCAAAAAGCTCTTTATTTTTCTCATACTGCCTGTGCTGTAGCACCTCTTTTCACCCTCCCTCTGAAACCAGACAATGTGTTGGAGCGATGGCCAATAGGAGCGTGAGTGTTACACGGTGATATCACTATGTTTAGGAAGTAAA
>NW_011362574.1:0-3670 GCF_000735185.1 Notothenia coriiceps
TGAAACACACACACACACACACACACACACACACACACACACACACACACACACATACACACACACACACACACACACACACACACACACACACACACACACACACACACACACACACACACACACACACACACACACACACACATACACATACACACACATACACATACACATACACACACACACACACACACACACACACACACACACACACACACACACACACACACACACACACACACACACACACACACACACACACACACACACACACACACTGAGGGCAGGCATTGAAATATTGATGGAGGCTCTCTCCTTGCTGTAATGAAAAATCGTCCTCCGATAAATGTTTCATCCTCCAGATGCATCGCCTTCCCGTTTCTTTTACGGATGAGGCAATCCGCTATAGGAACACAAACACTGGGGATTGGGTCTCGCTGCAATTTGCTGCCCTCAGCGTTCAGCCGAGGGACAGGGTGGAGGAGATTTTAAAACAAAAAGATGGAAACATGTAAGAGCACCACTTTATATCGTATTCACAAACACAATCATTTCATTCCCAAATATGGGTAAATGATACTGTAATGCTCACATGTAGAAGGCCAGGTGGTGCTTACTGTAATAACCTGTTATTTGGTTTACTGGGTAAAACTAAAACTATGGATCTAAAGGATGATAAATTAAAGGATAACAACAGTATTTCTTACTTTGTGAGACATGTTAAGAGTTTCAATACTTACTGTATGTGGAGCTGTTTAGCAGGTGTTACTGTAAATAACAGTATCATGCTAACATTAGCTAATTAGCACTTAAGATTAATAACAGCTATTTTAATTTGGACACACATTTTTAGAAATTATTGTGATATATTATTTTATTTTTTTTCAGTATAATACAATTTTAAAAAATGGCTGTTGTATTTTTTTATTTTTTTATTCAAACAATTGTCTATTCATCCATTTGATCAGTTGTAAGCAGCAGATATTTTGAAATTTTTGCTTAAAAATAAATCACTAAAAAATGACTCTGATTACATGTCTCCATATAGACTTATCGATTAACCGTTAAAGCCATGAACCAAAGTATAAGACACATTGTAATTGAGACCACATGATGGAGCCAGATAGAAACCTAAGGAATCAACCAAGTCTTTATCATTTGGGATTGCAAGTGTTTTAAGCAATCCAGCCAAAAGCTGTGGATATGTTTCTCAAAAAGTCCAATAATGAATCCTTTGACGACCATGTCTATACGAGATTGCATTGCTCCATCGAATAATTAAAAAAATGTTTCAGTCTGGACGGAATATCTCAAAAGCTAAAATGGCACTCTCTAGAGATGGTAAAAACGAAACCAAATAGGCGTTGAAAACGTATATCAAAGGTACTGATTTAAAAGGTGGAAAAGGAACATTCACAGAACATAATCAGCATTTGGTGGGTCTCAATCCGAATCAACATTTTTAAGATTAGATAAGAGGGAGTAAGAGCGAAAGTACAGTACAGATTCACACAAGATTAATATACAGGTAAGTAGCTGTTAAAACAAGAAATTATTGAAATGAACATACACATATTTGAGTCCGGATGTATTATGTTTGCAATCATTTAGTTACATTTTCCACTTTTTCCGGTGCTACACAGGCTCGTCTCTTTGTGTTTCAACGGCCAGGTCTCTGTCTAAAATCAGGGTCTTATAAGCAGACCATTGTCCTGGCTAACAGTGGAGCGTGGCCACCATTTATTAGTGTATTTGTCGTGATGGCCAGCCCAGCTAGGGCCGAATTGAATTACAACTTGTGTTGGAACATGACTGCAGAGATCAGTCACAGAGCAGGTGACTGAATTAAATATTAAATATGAAGCGGCTGTACAGAAATAGCAGTATCTTCATCATGCATTGAAGAGACTTTGGCCCCTGAGTCATACAGTCATGTGTTCTTCGGCTCATATTGACTTTCCAAGAGATGATTAGGATAGCTTCGGTGCTAAAAGGAACGCTGTCAAGCCATTATTCTGGCAGCAGCCTCCTGACAATTCATTGCTTTTTCCTTATTCATGACTTTAGGACCTTTCCTGATTGGCACCATTGTCTCTAAACGCCCACAGAAACTGTTTTATCCTTTCAATGTAGCTGTTTCACCCCTCGTATTGTGTTTAACTGCAGCAGGGGAAGAGTCTGGGCTTTGCCAGAGGGAAATCAGTTAAATTCCAATATTTCTATCATTCAGCACGAGCGCCGAGGTATCAAGGGTACAGACAATGTCAGCCGAGTTGTATTGGCAGCATCCTGCAAGCTTGCCAAGTCTAAGCCTGGCTTTAATGGGTTTTCGCTCAATAACAATGAAGAGACAGAGTTCCATAAAGACAGAATCAGCCAATCCTTTCTGGATCTTAATAAGGATGGATGCATTTTAATATAAGCCGTTGTGGGCGTTAGCATGCTTTCTTTCTCGCACTGCCAATCAAACAAGTATAGCATTTACAGTCTGTTAAGAGTTTGGGAACATTGCCAAGAGGAGTTATAGTTACAGTATGTGTTTTCTGTAGGAGCCACGGAGCAGGAAGGCTTTTCTAATTACAGTCGCTGAGAAAATATGTCCCAAACAAGTCTCTGCTGTAATCTAACCCAGAGCAGCCGCACCACACCATGCATGGACAATAAAAACATTCATGTTATTACTGTCATGCTGTGGATGTCATATCAGCCCTCAGACAATCAATCATTCAGATACATCCGTGTTTACAGTGTACATATCGCTGTGTTGACTCATGTCAAACTATTCTTCTTTCATCGTACCCTCAATTATTCATATTGCCATGGTTGGACAGCTTGCCACTTGAGCAGTTGTGGCATGCAACATACATATATATATAGTATAAGAAGAGGGTACATATATAGGCAGGCAGGTGGTGTAAGCTGAAGAGCAGATGCTGCAACGCATGGCCATACCATGGGCTGCTGGTTTAAAGTGGGTCAGTGGGTCGGGGGCTAAAACATATGTTTCGCACACGCTAGCTGCTCGTACAGATTTTATTTATTTTAACCAGTGCTGGGAAGTAGTGGAGTACAAATACTTTGTCACTCTATTTAAGTACATTTTCTGGTATCACTACTTAATTTTCTGACGACTTTTTACTTTTGCTTCTTACATGTTGAACCCAAATACCTGTACTTTCTACTTCTTACATGTTGAACCCAAATACCTGTACTTTCTACTTCTTACATGTTGAACTCAAATACCTGTACTTTCTACTTCTTACATGTTGAACACAAATACCTGTACTTTCTACTTCTTACATGTTGAACTCAAATACCTGTACTTTCTACTTCTTACATGTTGAACTCAAATACCTGTACTTTCTACTTCTTACATGTTGAACACAAATACCTGTACTTTCTACTTCTCACATGTTGAACCCAAATACCTGTACTTTCTACTTCTTACATGTTGAACTCAAATACCTGTACTTTCTACTTCTTACATGTTGAACCCAAATACCTGTACTTTCTACTTCTTACATGTTGAACCCAAATACCTGTACTTTCTACTTCTCACATTTTCCAAACAGGCTGGTTCCTTTAGTCTGAATGTGTGTTTGGTGGCGTGATCATTATTATTTAGAGTCATTGCGTGCCTATTGATTTGAACACGATCCGTGTATCCATC
>NW_011362575.1:0-2077 GCF_000735185.1 Notothenia coriiceps
CTGAAGTAATGTATACATGGTATGTGTGTGTGTGTGTGTGTGTGTGTGTGTGTGTGTGTGTGTGTGTGTGTGTGTGTGTGTGTGTGTGTGTGTGTGTG
Organism: Notothenia coriiceps; assembly: GCF_000735185.1. NCBI lineage: Eukaryota > Metazoa > Chordata > Actinopteri > Perciformes > Nototheniidae > Notothenia > Notothenia coriiceps. The sequence goes on from NW_011362575.1 coordinate 99, forward strand.
TGTGTGTGTGTACCTGTGGACGATCAACAGACAGGAACTGAACCTTCTTCAGCTCTCTCAGACCCCAGAATAACACCTGGTGGACAGAACACACACAAAAAGGTTTGGTAACTATAACATCTCTGGTTGGATTATGAGTCCAAATATTTTTGATAGAAAAAACTATAAAATTGACGTAAGAAAGTCCTGTAGTGCAAACATTTTAAACCCCTTAACCTTTTATATTATCAAGATAAAAACAATCGTATAATGGCAAAAGAGCATCGATAGTAGAATAATATAATGTTTTATTGACATTTTTTTCTAGAGAAAAATAAAGAAACAGGGTACCAAATACATAGCATGCATAGAGTCCGAAAACACACACACCTCCAGCCTGTAGGTACTGAGAACAGGTCTGATGTTGGCAGGGACTGTGTAGAAGCCGTCTTCTCCTTCCTCCAACGCCGGCAGACGCTGCTCTGCGGACTTTTGGATCTACACATTCATGACAACGAACCTAAATCATTACAAGAGATTCTTTCTATATTCTTCATCGTTCATCATCATTGCATGAGACAAGGACCTGCTTGTTATCTTTCTCAAAGTTTTACCATTATTTTCTTTTCATTTTGTTTCTTATTTGAATATTCGTATATCACAAGTACAGTTATCATAATGGACAAGTATATATTTTATTGAGATTTATATTTAAGTTTAATATATTATTCTAGAGTAGACCTTCTTAATTATTTTGCATTGTGTACCGTTACTTTAAGAGAACGCTCCCTGGCGCATTTACTTCAGTTACACTGTCGAGTCACACAGTTTACTTACCGTGTCATTTTAAGTTTCATATCAACAAGCAAAGGAAACCCTCTGGATTTTACCTGCTTATTAAATCAAATCAAATATAACGTGTTGTATTCTTTTGTGAAACTCCATCAGATAGATACGAGTAGGCCATGGAAAACAACTGGATCACATTTCTGCGGTCTCAGTCAGGATGGAAACTAAACGTTTAATAGACTGGCCTGCAGTAGTTCGAATGCAGCCAGCAGGTCTCCCCCAGGCTGGCTGCCACAGTGCAGCGAGCTGTACTGCAGAGTCGGGGGGGTGTAGGCGTCGGAGGCCAGCCGGACCTCAGGCACTGCCACCGTGGCTCCCAGGTACTCCGCCTTACCCTGCAGGAGGAAATCAGACAGAGGACCCCCCAATTCAATTAAAACTACCTAAAACATTGATTAAACCAATGCGGGATGGACCATCTGCTACACTGGAAATAACTAATTCAGTGAATCTACCTAAGCACAAACAAATCATTTATTCTGTCTACCACGCTAAGTCTTTTGGGGTGAGTAGACACATTTTTGTGTTTTTTATGTCTCTGATTATGAGTGTTCTATAGTATTACATGTGTGTGTCAACTGCTTTAAAGTCAAAAGTGCACAACCAAATGAAAATGTTCTCAAAGATTGTATCAAGCTTTGAGAAAATCTATGAATATTAATTGTTAACATCAAATCAGAAATATGGGTTCTCATGATAGCACTCTTTTGTCGAGTAAATCCTAAAATAGTTTTTGTTGATGTTGCGGATGTAGCTGCTGTAATGCAAGAAAACATTTAGATCTGAGCTGAGAATAAAGTATTAGTTTCTCGTTTTGTATTGTATCGTGTTGTTTCGTATCGTAATGTATTGCATCGAATTGTAATGTATTGTGACGTATCTTGCCGTATTGTGCCGTATTGTTTCGTATTGTGACGAATCGTGACATATCGTATCAAAGTAGCATTACCAGTGCGTCCTCGTCGTACACCTCGATGACAATGCGTGGTGGCTCCTCCTGGATGTGCTGCAGGTCTCCACTCAGCATCAGGCGGCCCATCGGCAAACACTGATTCCATGTCGGGCTGAGAGTCTGACTGATCACCTGACAGCAACAAAAACACCCACCATGAACACAAACACAAAAATAATCAGAACCTAAAACAGACTAC
>NW_011362576.1:0-1699 GCF_000735185.1 Notothenia coriiceps
TCTTTAGGCGAAAATGGTTATTAATTTTATTCACATTTTAGTCATTCCTATCCTTCATAGTTTTAGTCTTTTAGTCGACGAAAACTCAAAACGTTTTAGTCAACTTTTAGTCGATGAAAAATTACATTTTAGTCAAAAGGTGTCTCTATACTCTCTGAACGCTCCGTCCCTGGCAGATCTCTGTGTCCGCTGCAGCATGTCTGTTAGGCCCCGCCCCCCGCACACAGAGAGACACAGGGAGATTTCTCTTCTGGAGTGAAGAGAGCGGAAATAATGATATTGCAAGTTAGAAACGTAAGATGCATTTTGACAGACAAGATGGACACTTGGGGGAAAATATGCTGCATTTTGAATGTCCGATAGTCCACCATTAACACCTTAGATCCCGTCTCGTCTCGTCAACGAAAACTAAATATACATTTCGTCATAGTTTTCGTTATCAAGAATCTATTTTTAGCTCGTCATCGTCTCGTCTTAGTCATGTAAAAAAGGTTGTTGACGAACATTTTTCTTCATAGTTTTCGTTGACGAAATTAACACTGGTGTGTAGATACGGTTTGCCTGGATGTTCCTCTGTAAACCTCAAGCTGGATCCAACACATTGTATTGGGAATTATTCTTATCAAGAAAACAGAATACTGTGATTCAGTTTAAATAATAATATTCTCAAAGCCTGACAGTTCACAAACAGTTGACACGTAGTTGAGATATCTTCCCTTTTGTAGATGAAGAAGGTGCCATATGACAACTCGACAGCGAACGTTGACATGGCCATGCATCAATTATGTCATGACTAAGCTTGAGATAACAAGGACCTTGTGCTCTGTATGCTGGGTGCATCTTTTTCAAAAGTCATTTCTGTATGAAAAGTGCAACTCTTTGACTAGTTTGTAGCAGATGTTCCACTAAAACATGTATGAGAAGCAGAAACATGTAGCACTATGAACTACATTTGAAAACTAAAGTAATTGCACAAGTTGAACAATTGAATCTAAAAGAAAATATGTAATCACATAATTTACATTTTTGATTGTTTAACTTGGGAATATGTGATAGGTTGTTTTATCTTAACGACTGAATGTGTGACTCAATGAACTGCATGTAACTTTTTTAAACTGAATGTGAAAGTTACATTTTTCATATAATGCTATCCAGAATCTGTGTTTTTATACAAATACTCAAATAAAAAGATACAAATGACGTCAAATTAAACAGAAATAGACTGCAGGAGACACTGGCCGACGACAGCCTGATTGAAAGAGATTGTTTTTCAGTGGACTCATATTCTCCATGTTTGATGGTTGTTAAGTAAACAGGCTGAACAAACAAATCCAAAACAAGGAATGAACAAGCAGGGACAAGGATGTTTTGATATAAATGTCGTATCCTTCATGATAGATCATCTTCAGCAGTGTGTGTGAAGTGGCCTCCGTCTCTCTCTGATTATTAGCACGGTGACTAACAGGCGGGAGAACAGCGTAGCCAACAGCAAGCTAACACCGGCGACTGAAATGCCAAATACCAATTATTCTGTCAGTACACTCAGTGACGAGAGAGCACAACTGCACCACCGTGATCGGTTTAGGCTGAGGGGCACAGAGACTCGGGGAACACACACACACGCACACTCGCACGCACGCACACACACACACACACACACACACACACACACACACACACACACACACACACACACACA
>NW_011362577.1:0-9305 GCF_000735185.1 Notothenia coriiceps
CACTACACCACTGGTTGTAGTAGTACACCAACATGGATTAAACGTGTGTGTTTTTTTACCACAATGTTGGGGAAATTAATGGATAAAATGCAAGGATTATTATTATTATTATTATTATTCCCACTCCGATCGGGACACTAGGTCCACCGTTTCCCCGCAGCAAGGCTCCCCCCGTTGATAGTTTACGTGGGCTGGGCTGGGTACAGTGGCGGACTGGCCATCGGGACGAATCCCGATGGGCCGGTACCGAAGTGGGCCGGTCGGATAAGTCACTAGCACATCCCCCACTCCCCCCGTTGACAATTTACTAGTGGTACCGAAGTGGGCCGGTCGAGAGTCCCGGGCTGATTTTTAGTCCCAGTCCACCACTGGTTACATGACCGTATGATCGCCCATATTGACGCACCTAATTCCTAAACTTCTAACAGATACAAAATAAACCGATCCTTCAGCCTCATATGAGCTCTCAGACACGTTCAAAATTAAACTGTCATCGCTGTCTGAGCTTGCTGCTGTGTGCGCCATCGTGCGTTTACATGCAGATGCTGGGATCCTGAACGGTGCAGCTGGAGCGCTGTGCCCGCATTGACGTCACCCATAATTTGGCGGGACTTGAAGAATCCCCGAGAAGATCCAGAATATGGTCAACATTGAAGGGCAGATTAATGGTTATCAAAGTACAAATATCCAAAATCAGTTCAGTAACGGTTTTCAAGGGGACAATATTTACTCAAATTGATGGGTTTGGATGATGGGGGAAAATCGTGTCACAGGCTCTTTAAGTAAGCAAGTCCAAAAGAAAACAACATTTTTTTTAAAACTTCTTTTTTTAAAAATTAAATCGCACGTCCTGCGATGTGAATATCGCGCATGCATGCGCATATCGCGATTATCGTCACGACACGATATATCGTACAGCCTTCTGCAGTTCGGAGTGTGGGGCACACAATAATGGGGCACACAATAATGTTGCATGCAATAGGCTATACAGGGTATACAGGCATGTACATGTTTTTCCTCTTCTCAATCAATTCAAGGCATCTTTGTTGGCTGGGAATGATAGAAAACGTGTTTTTATGGCACACAAGATGCAAGACTTGGTGGAGGTCGTTGATGTGGGTGCTGAGGAAATCCATGTCTCATTACCACAGTTTTCAGACCCTGGTTTGCTGTCTTCTTTTCCTTTTCTTTGTTTCTCTTTCTCTGGTCTCTGTTTTATACTCTGTATGAGGAGTGCTGAGTAAACTGGCAGCGTGGAGCACAGGCGGGCAGGCAGGAAGGCTGAGGGCTGGAGCATTAAGCTAGTAAATCACTTTCTATTCTCATTAAGGACAGCCGTTGACTGGTGAGAAAGGCCTCTCTGTCCTCCCAGTCAGCCAGCTAGCAAATTTGCTGCTTCGCCCTTCCAGTGCATGACTGCTTGCTGTAGAGGGATGAGGAGAAAGGAGATTTTAATATTTGTAATGCAAGCATGTTCACTCATGCCATTGAACACATTGTTAAACTGAATAACCGCTGGAGTGTAGTTATTTGCAGAATGAATATGGATGTTAACGCTACAAAGCTGGAATTCATGAAATGTAATAGAAATGTATTTTTGGGAATACACGCAGTAACATGTACCTTTTTAAAAATTGAAACATATATATTAAAGCGCTCATATAATCATCGTGTTAAGTTCCTGAGATTCCGAGGCAAAATAAATGTTCCTGTTTTCCTCGTGTTCGGTAGTCGACACCATTCAGGTCATGCTGTCAGCTTTCCTCCGCAAGGATGTATTAGAGGCGGAGTTCTGCTTGTAAAAGGAAATGTTGTAACCTGACATCATAAAAATAAACAGTGATGTTGATTCAGTGAGCCGGACAAAATGAGCAATTTAAATCACATAGTCTGTGAATTTTTATTATCAGAATTGCATTTGTTCCATTGCTATTCTATCGCTTTTATTACTTCTTGTAAAATTGTAAATTGTGGTGCTCCAGGTCGCTTCAACAGCTGAAGCCCGACCAAACATAGTCAATTGCACAGGTATTATATGAGCTTTGTCATCGGACCTTTACATTTCAATGTATCCTTGGTTTGTTTTTTAGCCACTGAACATTATATACAGTTATACTGTGTGTATATTGTGTTGGATTGAGGCACCGACACACTACATTCTGTTCTTTTAATCTCTCGTGTTTTGATGCTTCCAGGAAGCTGTAAACATCAGTGCCTTTGAAAAAGACAGACTACAGTAGCAACTTCAGTAATGTAAGCTGAACTAAAGAACAGAGAATCATTGCACACAATGTAAACAACTCTCATTAAAAGAAGGCAAGTCTTAAATAACTGAAACTGTTCATACTGACTGTGATACCGCAGACTAAACATACTGAAAGTTATAGCTGGAGTCTCATTAGTCACCTTCCTACTTGCACATGTTGACCTCTCGTGCTCAAGAAATCTGTGCAGTTTTCATTTTCAGAACTGATTCCCATAGCTCATTATATATGCTCACTTTATTGCTTACCATGTACTATTGTTGCCTCTTCCGTCAGCCACTGTGCTACACTTGACTGACTTGTCAAAGTGAAAATCGTGTACATTAAATATCCTTGGAGCAGCTACAATTGTTTACGTCCCTGCACAAAAAGGATACCAGAGAGATTTCCAAATGCTGGGGCATACTTTTATTCAACAAAAGCCATCCAGGCCATAATGAGCACAGTCCTGTCAGCTTCTTCAATTCTGTCAGATGTTGAATTGTTTTGTCGAATGAGCGTCAGAGGTTAGGGAAGGTGTGGGACTAGGACAGCGAGTCCCCTTCTCACTGTGGCCCACTGCCTGCTCAGCTTTGATTTATTGCCTCGAGTGTCATGGAGAATGGATGAGCAGAAAGGGCAGTGCAGAGGAAATGTACAAGGCCCCTACCCTCCGACCCCAATTCTTGTTTTGTTTCATTACTATTTTCCTTTGGTGCAAAGAAATAATAACAAAGCAAACAGTTGGAGAAATAAATGCATTTAATAATCAAACACACAGTGAACCATAACATGTCATGTATTTGCTGATATGTCTGTTTCCTGTGGATCCACTTTAGTATGTTGAAAACATTTCTTATTCTTCAAGTCACATTCAAGGAATTATGTGTTTAACCTTTCAAAAATGAGGGCTTTCCCTTTTATTAATGCTATAACACGACTGTTCCACTGTCATTTATCTTATATAATGAGTGTTAATGCCTCTTTTTAATGAAGTGGTACTGTGATGGAACATTTAAAGGGGACCTATCATGCAAAATGCACTTTTGTACGTATTTTATACATGAATATGTGTCCCCGGTGTTCCAGGGAACTCACCAAGTGTCAGAAAATACAACCCTCTCTCTTTTCCTCCATACCCAAATCTCTAAAAACAGGGCTGCAACGGATTTGATACGTGTGGATTCTGATTTGCACCTCTATGATGTCACAGAGGTGCACTCCGCCTGTATGGTCAACTCTCCACCTATCAGGGGAATGAGAGGTTGCCGTGGCATGGCAACAGCATAGCAACAGCATGGCAATGCCATGCTGTTGCTATGCTGTTGCCATGCCACGGCAACCTCTCATTCCCCTGATAGGTGGAGAGTTGACCATACAGGCGGAGTGCACCTCTGTGACATNGTGGTTGCTATGCAACAACACTAACAGCTAGCGAACATATTAGACAGAGAGCGTTGATCCATTATTTGGCTATTTATTTACAGTCATTTGTATGTTGCCGTTTATTGTGCACCCACTGAAAAACTGTCCAGCATCAGTAGAATGGCTTGGTTACTTGTATAGGTTGAGGTTGTTCTAGGCTGTTGCTTGGCGTGGCGAGAATATTGCTCCCCTTTTTTTCTGGAGATAGGCACTGCTCAATCCACTCCTCCATAGTAAGACCCCCCCCGGAGGGTCGAAGTTAAATCTTAAATGTTTCCATCTTATGCTTTGTAAGTTTGTTTCGTAACTGAAGAAATGTAAATATATTTATAAAACTGACAAGTCAAATCAAGCAATCTGATTGGTCGATAGCGTTTTTGAGGACCTCTTTGATTACAGATTTGAAAATATCGTTGCTTGCTTTAAAAAGTAGCACAATTCATTATGTTAAACCTTGGAAAGTATCTAGATACCTCTGCCCTAATGCCAAAGGAACTGCACACTGAATATGTTTTGCCGTTTGATGTCTATGTCTGGACTGCTGCGTAAAAAGGAGGGTTTCTGCCCCTGTTTTCTTGTTCCAGTTTGCTTTTCAGCCCAACTGTATACGGTTTTTCTCAGACGTGGAGGGATACTGACTTGTTGTGAAAAGTGGCATTGGGATATATATTTTTTAAATCCTCCGGAGCAGAGAGAGGAGCTGTGGATTATTGTTATTGATTAATGCATCAGTGTTTCTTAGTGTGAAAAAAACTAAACTCACAACTTAAAATGAAAGCGTTTAGTTTATTTAATAAAAGAGCACATGTTCAATGTGAAAAGTCACAGTAGATATAGATTAGTTGCAATTTGGTGCTATATATATATATAAACAAAAATTATTAAAAGAAAAATTATAATTCTCTTTTTTAACACCTTGAATTTCAGGGGGGCATAGGGCTCTGTTGGCGGGGCGCAGCGCCCCTCCAAGACAATGGTAGGGGAAACACTGCTGGGAATAAGAAGATGAGGGGGAAATTATTCCTGCATAACTCGTTACTACATTTCACTTTATTTTATCCCAATAAACAAGCTTACAGTACTTAATCCAATATGAAGCAATTAAGTCACATTAAAAAACTTGGAATCAATAATATTTTAGGTAAGGATTAAATGTCAGGTCAGTATTCAGCAGTTTCAGTTTGCCCAAATTAGAAGTGATAAACCAGGCGAGAAAAAATATAAAACATAAAAAAGATATCCAATTTCTAGATTCACCATGTTCTTATCAATGAAATCAAAGCACATAATATAAATAAAGTGTATGTATCATTTTGAGGAACTGCTTCCACTGTACACATAATTAGTTGGTTAAATATTCATAAAAATCGAAGGAAAAACTTGATTTCAGCTTTTGTTTGACTCATTCCGCCATCATCATATGATTTTGATGGAAACCTGCCCTTCTATTTCCTTTATTTTATTCAAACAAATCAGAGCTCTGTTCAAAAGGTTGTGTGTGCTCTATCAGCATCCTTATTTAATGCAATTGCTGTATTGTCGACAGAGGGTGACCTCAGTAATCTGTAGGCAAAGTTGGTGAAATATTCAACGTGGCTAATGTCATGCTTGGTTTTCAAAGATATTGTGTGCCGGTTGGAGGATTTCACCCGACCTCCACGAGAATTCTAAAACATTTTTACCAAGAGAGCAAATACATTACAGTTTTTGTCACATGGGGCCCTCTATTATGTAGCGCTGGACACACTGGAGGAGCCCAAGGAGCAAAAAGAGCAACTCAATGGAATTGCTTTTATAAATCAGTGTCACATTATGCATTTAGTGCACAGAACGGAAAACCCTTTACAGTATACAAGCAGGAAGTGTATGAATCTTTTGAATCAGTCTCTTGTTACATACACTATTCGAGCAGCACATAACCAGCTTCACTTATCAAGATAAGGTGCCTTGGACTACTAAAAGGTCAACGTATGTTAATATAAGGGTATACTGTGAAAAAGCTCAACAGAAATCCATCAGAGGGTCACGATCAAACTGTGACAGGCGGAAAGACCTATGAAAACAATGTAATTCCCGTTTAGTTTTTGATGTTAATGTCTAATAAAATGCAGTTTGCTGGTGTCAGTTAACATGAAACTAAATAGTATGATAATGCCAGGGTTTGTCACTTGACCTATAAAAGCTTTTAAAGGCACAGTGGAGGTCAGCTCAGATTTCTTAATCATAGATTCAATTGTTACATATCAAATGCAGCAGTTACACATGGGTGATGCATATGTTAATAGCTCTTGTTTAGTCAAAGGGAATTGTTTACCACTTTAAAATGTCTTTATTCATCCTGCCAGGGTAAAAACTGAATGTTATCCAACTCATTTTTAACAGACGATATATGGCGAACAAAACAAAAGCGATTGAATGTTTGCCATTCCCTCATTTGCCAAACATTATCTTTGATCTTCTTTGCCAATTAATACAAATTAATCAACAATGGTGCATGTTGGTGCTTTGCATAAATCAGGGCAACAAAAGCTGAGCCTGTGCATTCATTAAGGGTATTTACATAAACTTCTTTGTTCATTCCGTCAGAACATATCTACAATGCCCCTCTCAGCAATGGTAATGATCAAATGATTATTTTGAGATCAAAGCTGTCCACCCTCGCCGTAAGGCAAGACTACAGCCACTTCAAAGCATTACACAATACAGTTCCTGCCAATCAAAGCCACCAGTATGGGTCAATGACCACAATTCATTCATCCTTACCATGCGTTCACTTAGGCCCGTCACCATTTAGATAAACGAGCTTGACTCTTCACACCAGTCAAATTAGTTTCCCATTGGTGAGATACAACAACCTCATTATCTGTGTGTTATCAGAAAATAACTCGTGCAAAAGACACAAGCATTTTTCCCTATATACATAAACACTGCAAACAATCAAGGCATTTGGCATATTCGAACGACAATCAAACATGGTGCTGTGAGTAAACACCTAGTGCAGGGACCAGACACACAAAGTCTAAAATATGCATTTGCACTCCTTGCATCAAACTTATTTTTTAATGAACCTTAGTAATTGTCAATGTGTCTGCACAAGCCTAATTACAACTTTCGGAATTAACTAGACATGGAAATAAGTCTAAATCAACTGTTTGGATAATGGCTATTTGTCTTCTGTCTCTAATCCTGTTAGGTACATTAACAAAGAAAAATCACTGTGTTGCCGCATGTCAACAACTTGAAACAAAAAGCTGAATAAATTAGTTAAAAATGTTAATTCATGCTCCATACGGGGGCCTCTGAGGAGTTAGTCTCTACCGATCGTTTGGGGATTTATAAATGCAAAGTTGTTGCTACATCAGTTGTTGCAACAGCAATTATGCATCGATTCCGATCTGAACAGGGATTACAAGCACACCATTTCTGCATGTCACCACCCCAATACCAAGGACGACTGTGAGGACCTTGGATTGGTTTGAGTATACACTATTTTTTAACTCTAACGTGTCCATTCAATTACAGAATTAAAAGATAGAGATATATTGTATTCAGCGAAGTGTTAAAAACAGACTTGCGATTCTACTGACGAGTGTTCACTGCAATGCTGAAAACACTAAACGAGGGGACATATTTTGGAACAATTAAATAGATATTTGTGCCACATATAACTGGGCAGGTATATGCATAACAAGAACACACCAAGTAATTGACATGTAATATACAAAGTCTGTATCACACTGAAAAGTCTACAAGCACACTTCAACATAAGAGCACCTTCTTCCACAACTACACACATACACTTCAGTGCTCAATTAATGGCCAAATAACTTCCCAAGACCAATTATTTCAGTTTCCCCATTTTGTTACAATACTCACACATCTCGTGTTGCCTTGGCAAAGCTGTAAAAACAACATCAAATTTGACACCTTTATACACAACCACTACTACTGGGGGTTGGGGGGTGAGAGGCCCCCTCATAACTGCATGAACCCGTATGGTGGAATTGTATAAATTGGCTAACTAGGTAATCAGCTCGTCTGTGATTTGCAGCCCATTCGTGGTGAACTGCGTGTTAGAAAAGATGAGATATCAGACTGGCTTGCCTGTACGTCAATCAAGTGGCAAATGCCATAGTAAGGATGGATGATAGGCTAACTTTAAAAAGAAAAAAAAAAAAGTTTTTTTTATGCCATCCGATCTACCCACACGACCGGTCGATTGCGATCGACGTATTGGGCACCCCTGGTCTAATGTATACAAATGTACTCAATGAGTCAATATAAAACATCATGTCACAATTATCCTGGACAACATAACTTATTCCTGATTTTGTTTTATCTGACACTTTGTTCCACTAATCTCATGGTGAGCAAGTTGAGGATAATATTCATTATTTCCATAATAATTCCTTAATTTTTTGTTGTGTGTATATATTACATTATATTGAATGTTTGTATGTTAGATTTATGACTTAGGTGAGGTTCCAATTTAACTAGGCAGCCGGAACACAATGTGCAATGAGCTTCCTTTCTAAACTCCACAACTTGTCCATTTTGCTGTATATGAACAAACCAATAGGCAAGATACACTTTGGCAGGGAATACAATCAACTAGTGTAGTTAGGAACATAATTCCCATTACAAGTGAGGCTCTCTTTAGTAGAGCATTGTAGCATATAATATAATGACAAAATAGACCATTTGATGGCTTTCACCATGGATCCTATTCTTAAAGGTCTCTGAACACCCTCTATGTACGATGGATGAACTTGCTCCCATCTCAAAACAGCACTAAAATAAGTGCAATCCTCAAATTTGAAAAAATATTTACAAAAACTCACACCATTTCCTAACTCCCATCTCTCCTGTTGACCTCTGCCCCCTCTCTTCAGTTCTTGTCCTGCAGTGCTAAACTCAACCCCTGACATAAGATTGAGACAACATGCAGTATATACATGTCTTGTGGCACAGGGAACTGAGTGCTCGCTCTGGTAAAGGGATTCTTTTTTTTTCACTTTACCACTGATGCCTTTTAATCTCCCATCTCTGAGCAAGCAGGAACTGCTGTTACTCCTGCTTAGAGAGATACACCGAGGCAGAGAGGGGAGACGGAGAGAGAGAGAGAGAGAGAGAGAGATGGGAAAGAGGCTGGTTGACAAGCCAGAGTTCGACAAGATGCGGTAGAAAATTAAAAGTGTAAAGATCTAATCCAATTTGGTGGATAGAGACGAGAAAGGACAGAGAGAGAATGTTTTTACTCCTTCTTTAAGTGCCTGAAGGTTTTCAAAAAGGTGAACTCCTAATGAGGTGTTTACCGAGTCAGCCATGTTGCTAAACATATCGATTTCCACCCAGTCTCACATCACTTAAAATGAGCAAGAAATTATCTTGTGTGACAAGGCATAGCAGCATCGAATTCTCTCCAAAGAAAAAACGGGATTGCTTAAAGGGGACCTATCATGCTATATTTTAATAATATAGTGTAGGACCATACCTATATAAGGCAGATTTATACTTTTTATTTTTCAAAATACCAAACAGATCATGCATTTTAGCCATTCCTCATTTCGCTCAATTTAACACTGTCTTTGCATCATGGGCTGATTCTGTGAGAACAGCACCATCTACAGGCCTGGC
>NW_011362578.1:0-2641 GCF_000735185.1 Notothenia coriiceps
AATTTGGGCAAGCACGCAGGCAAACTTGAGAGCACACAGGGTGGAGAGGTGGAGTGAGTTTGAGCGAGGGAGAGAGCGTGTGCAGCGGTCTGCTTGCGCACAGAGCAGCAGTTTGTGAGAGAGGGCTTGAGAGTCAATTTCTCTTCAAAATATAATTGCTTGCCAGCCTCCCTTGTCCATGGCTGGCTTGCTAGCTCGTTGGTAACGTAACTGATTTATTCTAATGTGATGGCTTCTGGCGCTGAGTTGCCATATTCCTTTTGTGAGCTCTTTTTGTTCGTGAACCACTTCCTGATATCCGTTGTTTTAGATAAATATAAATGATAATAGCCAAACTAGCCTGAGTAAACTGACAGGCTGCTGTGCTGCATCTCACTTAAAAATTAAAGATAAAAAAATACGGCTCAACCCAGCGAAAAGCCAGTCTTGCGCGCAGCCTTTCATTCAGAATTTCCTAACACAATAGAAAAATGATATTAAACTAATCTTTCAAAAAGTCGAGGGTCACGAGGTTGCATTAAACCAATGAGAAGATGCGGACCAGACAGATGCAAAGATATACTCTGAGGGAGTCCATCATCCCAGAATAAACACTACACAACTCAACACCAGCCCCTTTTGGAAAAGCAAAAAAAAGCGGGCTTAAACCGTGCTACGTGCTGCAGTGGAAAAGCACTATAAGTGAGCGTTTAATACCTGCAGTAAAACCTGCTGGAGAGAGGGAGAACATTACTGCTGAGAATCATCTGGAATCTCTTTAAGAGAGGCTATAAAAGAAATCAGGATAAATGTTTTATAATCTGTGCTGCAGGAGCTTTCCTTCCACACAACGTGATTTAATGTGTGTTTCCCAGCAGAGGACGGGAGGCATCGGCCTCTGACAACAACACGACTTCCTGTAAAGGACAACGTTTTGAATCTGAAACAGAAAGCAGGGAACAGTCTTCACTCAGTGGGTGAATCTGACCTGACATCAGAACAGGTGTGTTTCAGCTGAGATGAGACACACTGAAATATATGTTGGAGCAGTTCAGAAATATTGAAATGACATTGTGTTTGTTCCTTTTTTTGTTCCCTCGGTCCATCCCAACATCTGTCCTCGATCACTTCACCTGGACGTGGATCGAGATTATTTTACTTTCAATGAAATGTACCTGGAAACACAAAACTCTGATAATAATACACTGAACGCCGTGATCAAACATAGATGGATTCATTCAGTCCTATAAACATTTAAAACTACACAGAGACTATCTATATTTAGAGTGACAGGTGATAGGGCTGAGCACAGCTCAGGTAAGAGCAGTGTTCGAAGGGAAGGAGGATATGATCTCTCACCTGAGGACTCCTCTGTTTCTCACGAGAGTGGAGCTGAAACCTGAGGAAGAGGAGGTCTAACGAGGTTTTGGGAGGAAGCACCTGGTCCCTGCAGCAGCTCTGCACAGGTGAGCTGTGATTCTGTAACGAGCTGCTTAACGAACTGCTTGACAAGGAGGAGGAGCACCTGCAGGAGGAGGAGCACCAGCAGGAGGAGGACTCTGAGGCTTCATCCACACGAAAACTAACCGAATTCGATATCAAAAAAGTCTTCCGTCTACACCAGGGATCACCAACTACATTTGCCCAAGGGCCAACATTTATCCAATAGACACTTTTGCGGCCCAGCGAATTTTATATAGCCCCGAATTTTGAAGTTGTTGACCGGGGGGGTGCTAGGAGCACGCTCAGGTACTGCAGACCACATAAAGCTTAGCAGCCTCTTCACGCTAACGAAGGATCACTTCGAGGCTACTGTCCAGCAGCTCCTGCCTCTCTGTTGGACTCTGTCGCAGCGGGGCTACTGCGCGGAGCGCATAAAGCAGACTCTTCACAACGAAGGAACACTTCTTCTTCAGGGCAGGGAAGGCTACGCAGTCTACTGTCCGGCAGCTGTTGCCTCTCTGTTGGACTCCGGTACTGCACATTACTCACACAAAAAAAAAAATGAGTAGGGGGCGAACGTACCGACTCCACAGTCACCCCCGTTGTGCCGTTCTGCCAGTTGATGGTCACTGCTCTAAGCTTTGTGTGAACTCCATTTAAGGTCCACTGGGAATTAAAATCCACCCAGGTTTGTCTTCAGCCTGAAGGATTAGTCCATCCACTCCATGAGGCAGTGGCAATTGGCTGCCCAGGACTCCAGAGGGAAGACTTATAGTAGCTGTAACACAACAAGAAAAACCACCTACCCACGCTCAGGGCCACAAATTAAAATATGAGACTATTAAGTTATCTCTTATAGTACACAATGTGCAGGCATGGCATAGTCATGAATTGTGGGTTTGCACCTTGATTTTGTTAATGTGGGATTATGTACAGTACATTGCATCTGATATACTTAAGTCATCCAAACACAATTGTAATTTTGTTGTTGGTGCGTTATTTATGTGTTGCCAAGAGAATTGGTTTCATGACAGTTGCATCATATTAGAAAACATTTGTATATAAACATAAGTAAGTAAATATGCAATAAAAGTCCTTATAAAACATCAGAAGTACTATTAATAATAATTTGGTTTGTTGCCAAGAAGTTTACACAAAACTAGGAATTTGCTTTGATGAATAAAGTTACATACAAAATGTAATAGTTTCTAAAAAAACA
>NW_011362579.1:0-2772 GCF_000735185.1 Notothenia coriiceps
TCTGGTTTCAGACAGAGGGTGAAAAGAGGTGCTGCAGCACAGGCAGTGTGAGAAAAATAAAGAGCTTTCTGAACATTAAAGCATGGAGACATGTCCCAGTGGAGACACTACATACTGATATACACCTGAACATCAGCAGGAGAGGACTCTTTAAAGTAGAGACACTACATACTGATATACACCTGAACATCAGCAGGAGAGGACTCTTTAAAGTAGAGACACTACATACTGATATACACCTGAACATCAGCAGGAGAGGACTCTTTAAAGTAGAGACACTACATACTGATATACACCTGAAAATCAGCAGGAGAGGACTCTTTAAAGTAGAGACACTACATACTGACATACACCTGAACATCAGCAGGAGAGGACTCTTTGAAGTAAAGAAACTACATACTGATATACACCTGAACATCAGCAGGAGATGACTCTTTAAAGTAGAGACACTACATACTGATATACACCTGAAAGTGAGCAGGAGAGGACTCTTTAAAGTAGAGACTCTACATACTGATTGAACCTGAAAGTGAGCAGGAGAGGACTCTTTAAATTAGAGACACTACATACTGATTGAACCTGAAAGTGAGCAGGATGGCTCAGTAACGTATTTGACTCCTTCATTGTGTTACCTAGACTAACTACATCACACAGTACATTTTCAGTTACCATGTTGGCAGCTTCCAGGCATATTTTTGTTATTTCAAAAATTGCTAAGGTCCGAGATTGAATGAACTGAGTTACTGCAATAAGTAATTGCTTATGAATGAATAAATATCTTTGCCATGTACTCTACCAAGCCTTATTTTATAAAGTCCTAAAATGCAAGGTAAGGGAAGTGTATTTATTAGCACATTTCAACAACAAGGCGATTCACAGTGATTATAAAATAACATGTAAATGCTATTAAATGAATCAGCTGCAGCTGTCTAATGGATTTGGGTGAAATCATCAGCTTTTTTCTTGTTTTTTAACATTCAATAGATATTCTGTATTTCTTTTCTCACCATGAATTGAAAAAACAACAATGAATGTATCAACTAATAGAAATGGTGTGAATCTAAGGCCTGCCATTGAGCTATTAAAACAAATCAATTAGACACCGCTGCACGTGGTGCCGTGTTCCTTTATCAACATGAATATACAAACTATTTTGAGTTAATCCCAAATACCCTGTAGTGCCATATACTCATTAGAGAACACATTTTGGATTAATCCTCTGCTGAAAATAGTGGCTACAAATCGATATCCCCATGTTTGAGTACAGTTCACTAGCAGCTAATGGACAACTAAGAAATATACTACTGAACCATCACACAAATTTATACAGAGATACAAACTTGAAATACAATTGTAGAAATGACCAGTATGTACAGTATGCTTATTTGACATGTATATTAATGATGTTATGTCCTGTCTGCAGGTTAATGACAAGTGGAGCAGATAGTGGTTAGAAAATCAGAGGACAAGTTGGTGTATATATTTATTTATTCAAATGACATGACTTACAACAGAGCAATTTCCTCATTGCTACCTCATTTGCACTGTCCCTTTGATGTAACATTGTAAATTTCCCGCTGCGGGATGAATAAAGGACTTCTGGTTCTGATGAAATAGAAGATACAGTATATGATGTTGGATGAAGCGCATCATGTAATAATGTTAATAGTAAAAGTGCACTGCATTTGCAATTATATTTTTCTTTAAATTAACTATTTAAAACGTAACTGTCTGAATATATTTAAATGTTTGAAAGGATTGTTGTTTCTCAGTTTAATATAAAAGCTGACAATGAATACCATTATTTCCAGTAGTATCCCAACATGACCTACTTTAACTCTCCACTGGCAGCAGATGCAAACTTCTCTGTATGAGCGGCACTGCACCGCCCTCGGCCTGTTGCAGGCTCATATATTGCTCCAGCAGTTTAATTGAACTGGGATGAATTAGTTACAGTACAATCTATTAGTCCTAACCTGCAGGGCTGAGCAGTGAGTGAGGTTGGTATTCCTTGTGCAGCAGGGAGAGGATGTGAACTAGCCTTGAATATTGCAGTTACACTCATCTGGCCTGGTGTTTAGCCATGATCTTTGTTCTGTGGCTGCTCATTGAGCATCCTAAGAAAATAAAAAAGAATGGGCTAATCAGATCTATTTTGGCTGCCAAGTATATTTGTCTAATTTCTACTCAGAATAGTCTTTACACTTGATATAAGACATAATAACTTGAGAAGTAACAATGAAGTGAGATATAGGGTCCATTTGTCAGACAATGCATCTTAAGTTTCTTGTTCAATCGTAGACTCTTGAAAACATCTTATTTGAAGTTGTATATCAGATGACACATGGATCATCTTGTTTCAAGGAATACATCCGACTGGATTTTAGAAAAACACTTTTTTATTGGAAAATCACCAACTAACATCAGAAAAACAGAACACTTGTGATCATTGCTGGCTTATTCTGTAACACTACATTTCCCAATTCTGGTAAATATAGTTCATAATATGTTTTTCCGGCTAATTATAGGATCTTGTTTATCTAAATATCCTATTTTATTTCATGAAATCTTACCAAGCAAAATATCACTTGTTCTATTGGCAGATTGTTATACTTTATACAAGTGACATCTTGTTTTCATTATTTTCCAGTGCATGGTCAGCACCATGGTCAGCACCATGGTCAGCACCATGGTCAGCACCTGTTGATGTCTGTGCTGACACTAGATGGCAGTGTGACTCAAGCCAATCTTCCATTACTCCACCGCCCCCCC
>NW_011362580.1:0-3177 GCF_000735185.1 Notothenia coriiceps
ATTTCTGAGTGTCCTTGAACGCATCAATATTGGCAGATGCGTCACACCAAGCCCGGGAGATTTATTCTGCTCTGACTACTGCTAGGTAAGTTCATGTATCCATAAACACCTGAAGTTTAAAGTGTCAAA
The DNA here is from genome assembly GCF_000735185.1 of Notothenia coriiceps. Lineage (NCBI taxonomy): Eukaryota > Metazoa > Chordata > Actinopteri > Perciformes > Nototheniidae > Notothenia > Notothenia coriiceps. Next base: position 130 of record NW_011362580.1, read on the forward strand.
TTAACTATTTTTCAAAGTATAACACACCGTTTGAGTTCGTTCATAGACTGTTTACTGGCGTGACAACTGATATTAATTTACACATTAAAGGAAACAGCTTCTTAGCAGCGTATCCAGTCTTAGCCCGTTAGCATTGCGCTAACGGACTAACAGCTAGCAGCGTTGCGTTAGCCCGTTAGCATTGCGCTAACGGGCTAACGCTGCTAGCTAACTTAATCTCTCCCTAAAATGTTGAACTTTAAAGTGTCAAATGAACAATAGCTTCTGTATATAGTTGTTTTATCACTTGTTCTTTCACAAAAATTACTTTATTTTTGTTCACCTTTTCACTTTGTGGTTTTACAGAATATATTTGTTAGTAATTGATTCAAACCGTTTTATATAGTTTTTTTCATGTATTGTTTGACAGATTTTCACTCGTGTTTTTACTGAATATAATTTGTTAGTAATTGATTTGAAACGTTTTATATAGTTTTTTCCCCCATGGTGTTTGAAAATAAAATTTGCCAAATGTTACTATTTCACCAGTTATTTTTGCATTTTCAACTTTTCCTACGAATAACATTCTACATTCAAAGCCTTACATCTTTAACATTATTTATACATTTGGAATTTCATTCTACTTTTTAACTTAATATTCATTCATATGGAAACCATTCAGTCATCCAAATATTCCTGATTATTCACTTTCTTCTTACACATTATATTTCAGCATAAAGCATTCCCACTAGCAATTTCTTCAGGAATTGCATTCTCTAGTTGCTAATGTTCTTCTTAACCCTTTCAGACTGACAGGTCACACCCACTCTCAGTAAGTCAGATTTTTTAACACTAGTCATCTTTCTGAATTATAGGAATACAATTAATAAGGTGAAAATAATCATTCACGTCATTATGTTTGATTGAGAGCCAAGTACCCAGCGAGTCTAAAGAAGACAACCATTCCTCTGAACTGAAGACAAAACAGGCAGTTTGACATTTTCTTTGCCCCACGGTGATCCAACTCCATTATCACTTTTGACATTGTTGGGAAAAATGATCCATGGCAGGGGTCATGGATAATAGCCATACCATAGTTGTACAAACAGTGGTGCAGTGTTGAAGTATTTTTGTAGGCCAACCCTGAAGTTAACATTGCATTTGCAAGGGCTCCCTCAACAAGAAACAATGGGATTTTTCTATTGGATTTTGGAATATTGCAGAACATAAAACATCGGCAAACATACGTTAATGATACTTGAATGTTTTGTTCAGCAGGATATCATTACATATTACACTCATTTTATAATTTCTGAAGCATAAATGCAAACGCCGGAAGTAAAAAGCTAATGTTAATGGAACTACAGCACTGTCACATGACTTCCCATCAGCGCTATGTTGTCGAATAAAACGTGAAATCTCTTGAGCTTTGAACCAAAGTAAAAACGCATTCAATGTTGACTTCCAGACAAGGGAACATGAAGTGGTTAAATACTAACACATTTACTTTTTAGGGCTCATTCCTGCACCAGTATAATGACAGCCTTATTGTTATTCATATTACAGGAGCTTTAACTGTGATTGTAGTGTGTCTCACCAAGACAAAGTGTTTTAGTTGCCTAAACCTATAGCATATCCTACAATCTGAATTGACCTCAATCTTTCCTTAAACATCCCATAACCCTGGCTTTCAGGCTCCCTTTAGACTTGACACTAAGCAGACCTGTAATCATTACTCTAGGGTCTCCCTCGGCCTAAAGAGAAGCCATCCTTCATGAGCACTAAGCTGCCTGAGGAAACTTGAAGGCATCACTTAAAGGTGGCAAAATGACAGCCTGACAGATGGCCTGTTTAGACTAGCGGCCTGTATGCACTGATACACATTTTCCCTAACAGGCAGAAGATACAGTTACTAATGGACCTCTGTCAGGTGACTGCTTTCGCAAAGACCAAGGAGATAGTTACCATGGAAACAGGCATAAATTAGACCCCCTAAGCGAGCAAGGGGTGTCCTTGTCCTTTATGCTCTACTTTTTTCCCTCTAAAAGGGACAAAATGTATGACGCTCAAACAGAGGAAGTAACTTTTCAAGCAACATTTGACGTCCTGGGCTCGGATGGTGTATAAAGGTGCCAGGTTTGACAAATTGAGACAGCAGCCAGTGCAGACCTTGAGAAAGGCCTCAAACATGGCACGGCACTCTCTGCCATTTTTCATCTCAGCCAACACTGTGAGAGCTCAAGAGCCCTTTAGAAGCTGCTACAGATAAAATAGGAAGTTTTGAGCACAGTAAATAGCTATCATTATCAAGTCCATGCTCCCTGCCAAAAGGGCAAATAGTGTTTTGTTTGAGAGAAGGGAACATTGTTTTCTTGGAGCTGCCAGCCGCTGGTGTAAATCATCCCAGAGACAGCAGGATGTGCAGGTTTCACGGAGCAGAGGTAGCTGGTACAAAGTCAACATGGAGTCATTTCTCTCTGCCTCAAGAAAGTTAAACTGCTAATGTAAACCGAATAAGTCCCTTTAGAAAATTACTTCACTAAATGAATGTCATCTTTTAAATCATTTGTACCACTGTGCACAGTAGACGAATAAAGAATCGGGAACATGTTCTGTATGTTGAGGTTATTCTTCCAAATTCAATTTCTTTATGTTTGCACCACCTGACACTAAAGAGCATTCCTTGTATGTGTGAACGAGCCTGACAGTAAACTGGATTCTGATTCTGAGTTGTCTTTGCTGTTCAGTCCTCCAGTACGTCATTGCCCGGTCGACCGCGGGGGCAATGCTGGTAGATCGCGAGTCATTCATAAAAAAAAAAAAAATTCAGCTCCGTTTAAGTAGAGTGGCGAAGTCACGCCCACTTACTTACGCATCATGGGACCTTATTCCGAAAAAATAATACATTGAAGTCAATGGAGAGAGAAAACTTATCTTTTGATCCCGTTTGAATTGTGCCATGAATTACACATATGTGTCGGCCGGCCCATAGGGGCGCTAGGGGCGCCGCCCCTCCTCTTCCCACATACAAAAAAATATATTAAAAAAAATATTAAATTAAAAAAATAT
>NW_011362581.1:0-4282 GCF_000735185.1 Notothenia coriiceps
CAAATGTGGGCCGGTAGGATTTAGGTAAGCAACAAAAAAAAAAAGGGAGTGGCCGGAACACTTACAAATGTGGGCCGGTAGGATTTAGGCAAAACAAATAAAAAACAATTTTATTTTATTTATTTTTTTGGCCCACGCACAGCACCGGCCCACCGGGAAAACTCCGGTATTCCCAATGGCCAGTCCGCCCCTGACTATGGATACTAGTCTATCTTTCTGATTTACACCTGCTCCATACTAGGCGTAAAAGTTACACCCGGGCGCAACGCATACAGGGCTTAAGTCTAAGTGGTGCACTAGTCATAACTTTAGTTTGGTCTTAACCTTCGGTTCTACGTCGGACGTAGAGTTACGACCAGCTGGTGCACTCCACTCCAGGAGTCTAGTAATAGGAGCAGTGGGCAGCTATTGTACAGCGCCCGGGGGGCAATGGGAGTGGGGGGTATTCCGGTGCCTTGCTCAAGGGCACCACGGCAGGGCAGGAGGTGAACTGGGACCCCTCCAAGTAGCAGTCCACACTCCATATTTTAGGTCTGGTCAGGGACTTGAACCAGCGACCCTACAGCTCCCAGTCCAAGCCCCTTCTGATTGAGCCACTGCCGGATAATAATGTATTATTATTTTATAAGAGATTAAACAAAGCTTTGTTGATGACTTTTAATAATTAAGTTACTCAAGGTCTTTGATGAATGGTTTCAGCCCCAAATGGAACAAACAACTCTTAATTAAAAGCCTTTCAAACTTTCACCTTCAACCCAAAGTTTTTAACATGGGTTTTAAAGCAACTGGTGATTATTACATTTATTCAATAACGTGAACCCTGCCGAGTCTACTTATTTACAGGAAGGAATAATCATGTAGTTATTTCCGGCACAACAGAGAGCTTGATTCATAATAAAATAGGCAATTTCACCTAAATCCCCCCACAGGGTGACTGGTAGACTAAGGAGGGATTTGATATGAGGGGTATGAGCGCTGTGATGTTGTGTTATCAGCTGAGTAATTTGCTCTTGTATAAACATGAATTAGTGTTATCTAAGTGCCCCCTGACAGCCGATTGGCTCCTCATTAGGCCTGTGTGAAATGAGATTAGCAGCGAGCCTCTAAATTATGATCCAATCCCGGAACACATAATCTCTCAGACATTCACCCTCACTCTGCCTCTCTCCGTCTATTTCTGTCTCCTCTCTTTCTACATCCTCTTCCTGTGAGGTGCTCTTTCTTCCACGTCTCTCCTCAATTGACCTATTGCTCTTTCTCATTCTTGTTTTCCCTCCACAGAGTGCAACTGCAGCGGGAGGTCTGACGAGTGTGTGTTTGACGTGGAGCAGTACCGCAGCACCGGCAGGGGGGGGCGCTGTGTGAGCTGCAGAGACCACACCGACGGGCCCCATTGTGAGCGCTGCAGAGAGAACCACTACAGGAGGTCTGATGAGGAGCCCTGCCTACCCTGCAACTGCAATATTAATGGTAAGCTGCACAGAGCCCATTGTTTGCATAATAACTTGAAACCCCTAATTATAATCCATGTAAATATCATTACTCACCATTTTTGTTCAGTCTGCCATGAGAGCATTTCATTATGCTTAAATTGGAACGACATATTGGCACAATAAGGCATCACAATGTAGCTACACAGAAACAGGACTCGTAGGATTAATGTAATTAAATCATTAATAACATTACTCTCACACATCGACTATTACTAAACTGCCAAACCTTACCTGAGTATTTTTATGATTCATAATTAATACAATCTTATTTGTCTTATCCCCTGAACATCTCATCAGATTAATCCTCGCCTTATCCTCCCAAATGACCATTAAAATAAATCCATGACTTTGCTGTTAAGAATTAATTCAATTGACTCACTTAATAGTCTGTTTGCCAGCTCATAGAGTCCTATTGTGAACCCAGAAATGTTTAGTGATAGAAATGTATAGTTCGGGGCCCTGCAATAACTTGCATGTTGAGCAATTTGCACAATTAGCATATAATAATAGTTAATTAGCATATGCAGACAATGGTCAATAAATAGCTTGGCCGATTTAGAGTTTGGAGTGATTTTGGAGGTTATTGAGGATTGAGCCAATTTCTCAAATGTTTGGGATAAAAAATGGCAGTTTTAACCAGAAACAGTCCACATTTGTAATCCCGTTGGGATGATTTTGATGAATGTAGGGTTTTAGGAGACTCACAACTGCTATTTTTGATCCGAAAATGTATTCGACATCCTCAATATATACTATAAAGAGCACACCAAAATTGTCGAAATCGGCCAAGCCATTTTTTGGCTATGCCTGCATATGCTAATTTATGCTAAGTAATGCAATTTATGCGAATGGTGCACATTTTGCTGGCAGTTTGGGAATACATTTCTATCATAAAACTTTGAGATACATTTCCAGGTTCACACTGCTGGCAAGTAGACTATAAAGTTGTCAGTTATCAAAGACTCAGTGCTCATTAAACACTGTCTAATTTTAGCTGCAGGAAAATGTTTGGGCTGTTAATTACATCATGTTCAGTGCAAAGAGAGCGAACCACAGAGAGAAATGGACAAATACCTTAGCTAACTTTCGCTCTTCATTTCCTAGGTAGTGTAAGGTGATTGCACACAGTTGTTGGAGTCCATTATATTGATCAAAGGTTAGAGCAGACTCCATTGGGCTTTCTTTTTCTCTCCATGTCCAACTATACCCCAGCTGGTCTTTTTTCTCCATTAACTTAAGCTACAGTATTTCAGACACAGTGTGGAAGCAAGGTTATCTCCTGCTCCTCAGAGCTCGTCTCTGGGACTTTTGAACAGAATTCAATAACAGGTATTCAGTTATCCCCGTCACGACAAATTATTAATGATGTACTGATGGATTTTTAAGTCCCTCCAACCACCATTTTCTTGAAAATACTCCCTTTCCTTGTTTCCGTGTACCCTTTTAACTTTTTTTTCTTTCTTCTGATCCATCTGCTGTCAGGTTCACTGAGTCTGCAGTGTGATGTAGAGGGAGGGTGTGCGTGTAAAAATGGCGTGACAGGGGAGAAGTGTGACACATGTCGGGCTGGCTTTCACTCGCTTGGCCCTGGTGGCTGCAGGTGAGCAACACACATGGTCATAAAGACGATTAATGAAAGAAATATTTATAATAAGGCATCTTAAGGGGTTAATAGGAATAAACAGGTACAACAGACACACATACATCCTCCCTGTTTTGCAGTTGCACCATCCTACTTCCCCGAGCTTGAATTTATCAAACTCCAAAGCAGCCGTAAACAAGAGGATTTCATTTCTCTCTGTGACACCACTTTGAATTAGTGACCTTCTTATCAGCATGAGTCAGGATGTGCTCTACAGAATCTATCTGCTAATAACCATTTCTAAAAAGGCAAGACAACCCGGAGCACTTTAATTTTCCACATGGAAACTTGAACTTAAGAAAAACATCAACATTTGATGTAATCAAGATTTCCACAAATACTTTAATACAACTCAAAACAGGATGGTTTACTTATTTCTAACCTCTGTTAACCTCTAGGATTCCTACGTGTCACTTCTTGGTTCATTTGTTGGTCTTTATTAACGTATGTTCCACATTATCTCATTATTAGAATAAATGTCCATTTCATTTGTCTGAAATCTGGTCTAATGAATCCACTAAATGTCAGACAGACAAACTTGAATATTTAAAAGCTAAATAGCTACATGTAGGTACTTCTCAAAAGTTGGTGGAGACTAAAACATGCCAACACAGAGATTGAATATTGGACTTGGAAACATGGGATTGCTTAAAACAAAACTCCAAATGATTACTACAGCCTGTCCTCCTACAAAAAGCCCTTATTACGATCCAGACACGTATTAAAGTGTATGTTGTTTCTTACACGACCACTAGAGGTGCTCTAGTGGTCGTGTAAGAAACAACATGCTTGATTGCAAACGCTCCGGAGGGACGTTTATTCACAAATAACCCTCTCTGGAAAATCCTAAATTGTGGAATAGTTTGGCCATTAAAATGCTTTTTGATTCGATTTCTAGCGAGAAGTGTATATTGTACTTTTAGAATCCACGTCCAGTGGATGTGTAGGATCTATAGTTTGATAGATATTACGAAGATGATTTGAGGTCTCGCCAGGATAACGTGTATATGCGGCAGCTTCCATGTAAATTTAATGTGGGTGAAAACAGTTTTTCAGGTCTCTAAGTTTTCATAATAAAACCGGATATATTCCCCTCACTGTCAAATGATTACACAGTGATATCTGCATTACTCATCCACTAAAAAAC
>NW_011362581.1:5447-21720 GCF_000735185.1 Notothenia coriiceps
GTGTGTGTGTGTGTGTGTGTGTGTGTGTGTGTGTGTGTGTGTGTGTGTGTGTGTGTGTGTGTGTGTGTGTGTGTGTGTGTGTGAGTGTTATACAAATAATTGGACAACGATGCAACATTTTTCTCAAATATTCAAAAATGTCAACTGAAAACATGTGGCAGCTAGAATAGCCCTCATCAAACTGAATGCTCCTCTGATGGTCCCATTTCCAATATGGGAAGTCGTATTCCAACTTGTTCAGGTTCTTTGAGTCGTAATGTGGAACAGCCTGGATGCTTCAAGAACGCAAGTTACGTTTAAACACACACTGAGACCTGTTTTCTAGTTGTTGCACTTTAGGGGGCGTTTATGTGAATTATTCGAGTCTGGAACACGTTTTTCAAATTATTCTGACATCATATAGTGAAGTAACAAAGATGAAATATCATTTGCATATCCTAACCGTGATTTTGTCCACTCCTGTTCTTCTTTTACAACCTTACAATAAATGTTTTGAAAATCAGGACATACTTTTTTTTCTATTCCTGCTGACAGACAAACAGAGAGTCAAACCAAACCAGAAACATTACCTCCCTGGCAGATGTAATTATCCAGTGTCATGGTGATCCAAGCCTAGAAAGCAGAACAATAACACATTAAAAAAACTGTTCTACTAAATGGAGACTGGCCTATTGCTTTGTGTTCAACTGACCACAACTCCTGTAAACTATTGAACTAGTGAGTTCATTCCTCCTGCAAATGGCTTGTGTTTTGGTGAGTCAGCCAACCTTCTGACCAGTTAAAAAGCTTAAAGACCCCCCAGATCCAAGTCAGAGACCCTGCTGTCTCTTCCATGGTGACCGGATCCAGCCTCGCTGCCTTCATAAAACTGCTTAAGCACCAGCCTACCCCAAAAGTAAACTTAACCCTTTAAAAACCTCCCTGCTAGCCTGCAGGTGAATATATAATGATTTAGTTAGGAAAGGTTTATCTAGTCTTGCATACAAAATCTATAATCTCTTTTGACTTATCATCTATTTATTAATAGGCTTTTAATAGATCAGGAATGTCATCTTAGTAATACAAGCTTATTCCATACTTTTGTTTAATTCCTGACATTTAATTATTTAGTATACAGGCAATAAATGCTTTTATTTATTTTTAGAGATACTGTTCGATGGTTCCCTGCTGAGACAAAGTAATCACTGATTGTGAAAAATATTTTATTTCCAGATTGATGGCTGATTAAAATTGTTTGTCTATAATTGAGGTGGTGAATAAAAACAAAATGGCCGTGTTTATTTGTATTTGTATTCAGCTCTGATTTTGATTGTTTCAGTATGCTGAAAGAATGAGCTCAGTGGGTTTAATTGATTTTAAGATAGGTTGAGTTTCTTTCATCCCAGAGATATGAGGCTGATTTGGTTTTGAGGCTTTGCACACTCAGTCTGTTTTTTTGTTGCATCTTAAAGTTACATTGACCTACTGCATACATTTTGATGATAAAAAGCAGATTCCAACGTTTTCTGAACTGAGAGCTCTGTGTCTGTGTGTGTGTGTGTGTGTGTGTGTGTGTGTGTGTGGGTGGGGGTGTGGGTGTGGGTGTGGGTGTATGGGTGTGTGGTTTAAGCAAGGACCAATAGAGTGTGTGTGTGTGTGTGTGTGGTTTAAGCAAGGACCAATAGAGTGTGTGTGTGTGTGTGTGTGTGTGTGTGTGTGTGTGTGTGTGTGTGTGTGTGTGTGTGTGTGGAGTTTAAGCAAGGACCAATAGAGTGTTGGTGTGTGTGTGAGAGAAGTATGTTTATATTCATAAGAAGTCCGCCATATCTCTCCCTGACCCCCTCTACCTGCAGAGGGAATGCTAAGATGCGAGGCCGTTGTCTCGCATAACAATGAATGTTTGGTGTTAACAGTATTTCTCAACACATCACTCTGGATACTGTGACAACAACGAACTCCAAACAAATTGAAATTCAGTTTTAGCATTTGTTCTTGGGATTTTAAAGCTGCTACATTCAATAATTTTCTATTAACAATGAATGCAAGGACTATGCGTAATTTAAAAGAGGTCATGATAGTATAATTATTGTTTTTGTAGAACATAGAGTAGTTAAAATCCACATAAAATGAGAATTGGTTAGCCAAGTGAATTAATAATAAAGCCTCACTATCACGAATTTGCCTCAGGGCTTCACAATCAGAGAAGCACCCTCTCAGATATTATTAAAGACATGTAGTTTCCTTAGCTTGCTGTTTCCAGTCCTTTGTTTTTCACGAACAAGCCCCAACATATGACTGAGTGGTTACAGTCCAGCTACAGTGGAAAGGCAAAGTTAGCTAGTTAAATAAAGTGGCAGATGTGGTTCTTATAAGCTGATGGAGACAAACCATTACCAGAAATGTTAAATTATTTGGAAACCCTCCGTTTATGTTTGCCTATCAAACACAGTAGTACCAGCCAATTACAGAACATTTGTTGATGACAAATCACGCCTAAGAAACAGACTTGACTCAGTATATTAAACTTTGGCCAAATCCTGTTTGAAGTAAAGCAAACACTTCTCCCTCTCAAGTAAAGCTTTATGCGCAGTTGATTGTTTTTCCTTTAGCTCAGATGTATCACCTCACTTAAACAGAAAGTTCCACATCAGCTGCAGCCATCTTGGTTGTTTTGAAAAATCCCTCAACAGCAAACTCTTCTGTACAGTTAAAGTTACAGAACCCATAGTAGATAACAGTCGTCTGTCCAAAGTCAAGGGGCCGCAAACATTTCCAATATGAGCTTGCAAATTGGTACGATTCCCAGGCAAAGTGGAGACCTACTAGAGATTCAATGGGAGTATATTGGTTTTTCATCAGCCAGGTGCAAATAAAACTCCCAATGAATGCTAATATTGCTCCCAGTTCATCAGCCTAAATGGTTATTATGCCAGCACTGTGTTCACAGCTTGTTTTCTTTGCCCATAAACGTCCGAACGCATCAGTTAATGCAGGTTTAAAGAGAGGATCAAGATCAAGGAGCCTTTAGTGAAAACACATTACTGATTTAAGAACCCTTGGAACACATTTCCTTTAATAAATATCACACATTTTGGCAATGACCTATTCATAAATCAATAGCGTATAATGATTTTACAGTTGACCCTTATTTTAGATTTTTCTCCCTCAAAGAATTATACACACACACATGCCAACACGCACACTTTCTCTCATCCATGCAGTACAATCAGGCCGTTAGGTTGAGGTGAGAATTACTCTGCCCACTGGAGCAGAAACAAGTAGAGATGCCTCGCCTGGGGATCATTTCATTATTTGTAATAGTGCCTCATTAAAAAATAGATTTTGTGTTACAGGTGAAAACAAAAGTAATCAATCAATGCAGGTGATCAAACGCTTTTTTGACATTACCCAACACCTTGCCTCGTTTTTATCAAGGTTGTTTACACAGCCTTTTAATTTTTGTGTTTGATTGTGTACTTAACCAAGCATCTTAGTCTTTATTGACCGTTAATACACCTTGGCCATTAATATTTTTTCAAAAAGGTCATTTTTGTACCACGGTTTGGCTTATTTGAAGCTAATGCAGTTGCACTTACAATGGCTTGGGTTTTCGAAAGCTAAAAAAACTCTTCGCTAAATTGCCTTGGATAGAAATGTAGAACAAATAAGTGTAATGGAATGACTTGTTAGAAGGACAACAATACATTCACAGAGTGGACTAGTTATTAAAGAGAGATTCAAGGCCAGAGGGAAGTACCCATATTGTTGAGGCGTCCTTGAGCAAGCCTCCCCACTGTTTCCAGGCAGGCGATTGTGTAGCTGACCATCTGTGACGTGGAATAAGGGGAAGCCGATAGAAAATTGCCAAGCACTTATATTATACTCTTTGGGGTTCCAGGAGACCATTCCACTTTGAATGCCAAACAAGCTGATATAGTGGCTTATCTCTATTAGCTCGTCACAGAATTTTACTAGATTGGAAATCCCCTTAGCCCCCATCGACCTGTATTTGGCTAAAGGACCTGGTTTTGTTTCTCAAACTTGAGAAGATAAAGGATACTCTTAGGGGCTCTGCAGACTGTTTCTATAAGAAATGGCAGTGCTTGATAGATTACTTCAATAACCGACAAACACTCCCAACCGTATAGTGGAACATTTATTTCTTTATTATTTTATTTCCCTTTTTTTATTCAGACTCTTATTTATCTTTTTACATACTTATCCCTCTTACTACTACTACCTCTACTTGTTATTTTATGTATTTTGTATTCTTTTATTTGTTGTTACTGTGTTCTTTTTGACATGGAATAAATGTGTTTCCATGATTCAACTTGTATCTCTATGGGTTTTTAAGATATGGGTGGGAGGGGGTTGGGTTAATTCTAAGAAAAAAATCAAATGGATGAATATCATTGTCCCAATTGGGAACCTGGATGATTGAACCTGTTTTTTCAATAAACAAAACATTGGCCAAAAAAACAAACCAGTCCACACTTTCCAATTACTGCTCCTTGTTTCTTGATAATGTGCCTCATTTTCTCTTGAGTGCAATGGATGTTAATCCTGTTTCCTCTTGTTTCCTGCAGGCCCTGTGACTGTGCCTCCAGCGGCAGTGTGGGCGTCTGCTCTGCTCTGGACGGACGCTGCCACTGTAAGCCACACGTGGAGGGACAGAGCTGCGACAGGTGAGTTATAAGATTCTTTATAACGTCACGTATGTGCGCAAATGACCTATGGTTACCAAGGCAACTGAGAAGTCCTCCACAATAGCACAACTAAAGACTTTACTGACCATGCATTACTTTGAGTGCAGAGTAAGCATTCACAGAAAAAATACTTTCCCCTTATTATGGAGCAAATACAAAAAGAAAATAACAATGTTTATGGGTTCCTTTTTAGATAAATCGTATTTATTGTTTTTATTTGTGCACTTTTTCAGTCCAAAAAAAAAAAGCATTGATGATTTTTAGGAAATGAAGTTACTAAAAGTCCAAATTTTTAGGGTAAAACGTTAACATTATCAGTCCTCAAAAATCAGAATCACAAAACCTTTATTCGTCCCACTGCAGGGAAATGTACAGAGTTACTGCAAAGGGGACAGTGCAGATAAAAAGGCAAAAGTAGACTCACATATTAATAAAGAGGTAAGCACACATTAAATAATTCTAAAAAGTAGTGTAAGGTGATTAAGTAATGGCATTAAAATCTTAAATATGCATTAGTCCAGATGACAGGTAATCACAAAATCAGTATACTTTAGTTTTAAGAATATTTTGTATAAGCATTTCTCCCAGGTTTTGAGTTTTCTTCCAAATGTTGTGCCGTTGCAACACGTCGATAACCAAGTGCCTGCGCCCCTCTGTCTGTTTCTATCTCGCTCCTCAGGGATACAGGATCAAACAGATGAACTCACTGTGACATTAGCAATGCACACAGCCCCAGGTCTCAGACTATTGAATAATTCTGTGCTCCCTGTTTGTTGACTTTTTGGGCTGATTTCACAGCTGGTTGAGCAGGCTCCTCTCCTGTGTAATGTGACGAGTGTAGAGGCTGATTTTTAGCGCTGTTCCTGTCCCACCCTTGTGCCAGAGAGTGTTTGTAGGTCAGTGCTCAGGATCCTCGCAGCTGAGCTCCATTTGGCCCCATCTTCCATAACACTGCAGCAACCAGCAGGCATGTGATGAATAGCTGCAATGAGGGGCAATATTTAATTGTTGTAACGCATGAGGGAATGTTTGTGTGTGTGTACCTACAGATGCAGGCCTGGCTTTTTCAACCTACAACACGTAAACACAGCAGGCTGCCAGGCGTGTTTCTGCTTCGGCCACTCGCTGGCCTGCTCCCCGTCCAATCACTACGCTGCTGTCCACATCACCTCTGACTTCCTTGAAGGTATGTCTAAGACTTGCCAGATATGAATAAGGTTTCTTTGCTTCTGTGGGGATGTTATTAATCAGCTAAAATTCAAATGACCGGGGGTTTACTTTGTTCTTTCTGAATTTGCACGTCTTCATTTTCCTTGATTTCTGTGTTTTATTGTGCTATAATTAATAAGTGTCTTGTGCATGTTTGTTATTTGTTCTGTAGTTCAACCAAATTGAATATGTTTGCCCTTTTAGCTTAAAAGTAGGGTATAAGGGCAAACATATTCAATTTGGTTGAACTACAGAACAAATAACAAACATGCACAAGACACTTATTAATTATAGCACAATNTGTGTGCCTTGGCAGTCTTAGTGTTCTCATACTGCCTGTGCTGCAGCACCTCTTTTCACCCTCTGTCTGAAACCAGAGCCCAGTCTGCTCTGATTGGTTAGCTGGCCGGCTCTGTTGTAATTGGTGAGCCACTAAGAGAAGCCCCGCCCCTTAGCCTATCACATACAATGTGTTGGATCACTAGCCAATAGAATCGCAAGAGCTACATAGTTATTATACTTTGTTACGAAGAACATGTAGGAGAGAAACTCCCCCTGGAGGGAACACAGGGATTTTAGCCTTTGCAGACAATTTACATGCACAACAACCTTTATAACACACTACATAACATTACATGTTACTTGTTTTTATCCAAAGCGACTTACATACTCAATGCTGTGGGCAATCCCCACAGGAGCCTTTGGGGTGAAGTGTCTTGCCCAGGGACACAACGGCATGCTGACTGCAGTGGGGTTTGAACCTGTGCTCCCCTGATCCCAACATCAACACACTAGTCCACTGCGCCACAGTGCAACACTACAGAAAGAGAAAACCTAAAAAAACATAATAGGGCCTCTTAAGTCCTGAGTATCAGAATAAATGCTTGAAGTGACACACTTTTAAACAGATCCACTCACTACATTCTACTCAACTGCCTGCAGTTGCAATACATGACTGAAAGCTATTCATTGGGGTCCTTCAAGGTAACATACAGTCCTGGGTCAAATGAAATAAATGATGCATGCACGTTCAATCAACAACTTCAAAACAAATTGAAAATAAACAAAGGTTGAATCTGTGCCAGTCTATTTCCATTTAGTTTCAATGGATGTGTCAGAATGATCTGAAGTCCACGGACTGTGCTGAGTCTGCCAGAAACACATAAAGCCACCGCTGATAGATTTCCCTATAACTTTTGGGGAATGGCTGAGGAGCAAACTATCAATCAGGGGGTTTGGACTTTGCTCCAACCAAATTAAATCAACTCAATTTCAATTCAATCAAAGCTGCCTCTCACAAACACAGGTCCCACCGAGGCTCCAATCGACCACAAAGCAGACGGTGTGAGGGCAGAGGGTGAAGTGACAAACTTTCAACTTTTAAACAGATCCACTCGCTACACTCTACTAAACTGTCTGCAGGTGGAATACATGACCACAAGGTATGCTTTAAAGAAATATACACCACATATGTAGATGAAGGCCACTTCATATACACATGAAATACACCTATGCAACCAATAACCTCACCGTCACCCTATTTAAGGAAACAAATCAACACGTTCAAAATCCTTTGCCTGAGCCCTTGGCGTCTGCACCATTGTGCCGATGCTGCTGTGTTCTGAGATGAACAGAATGAAATGAATTGACAAAGAGCTATTGTCGGTCTTAACGGCCTTAAGGCCTCAGTATGCTCAAACAAAGAGCTCCAGAGATTGTCGAACAGTGTCTGAAATTCCCTCTCTAGACATCTTTCTGATCTTGGAATTGGCGGGCCTATTTTCAACACATTATTGTAACTTTCTGAAACAGATTATTTGATAGGAGATACAATATAGGAAGATAGGAAAGTTTTGATTTTGTCTCTCAATTGAGTTGCTTGGTGTAAAGCCCAGAGCAACACATTTGATACCCGTCTGAAACAGCCAATCAAAAAACTGATTCAACCTTATAACCAAAATATTACAAAATAATATGGTCTCTTGGGTGCTTCAGAAGTAGATTGTCCTCTCAAACGGCTGGCTTTAACATGAAGGTTGTTTAAACAATTTGCTAACATTTGATTTCTGTTTTGTTAGCTAATCTTCGGAAATCTGCTGCTGTTATTGCAATCCATATTATGTTAGGCTATTTCATTCTGTCTCTCTTGACACCCGCTTAATCTTACACAGCGCGGAGATTGCTTTGAGTAGCCAGTCCTTCACCTAGAGAATTTAGCTCTTTTAGATTGTGTTTTTTCCCTCAGCATATGAATAAGCATTAATGCACCAATGGCTCCAGGAAAATCATTATGAAACAAAGAAGCAGGCTAGTTTACAAATAAAAAGCGATATACAATGTACACTTTGATATTTACCAGCAAATAAACAACACAAAATAAGATGCAACAATACTACAGGTTAAAATTGCCCAACCTGGCTGGCAACTTAGAGTCGAATAAACAATTATATTGAGTTGCTTGACACTGGCTATTTTCAGAAGTCCAACTGTCCAAATTGGAAATTATGTTTAATGCAATTCTGAAGCTGAAACCAGTTGCATGAAAGTTCCTCTGTGTGTGTGCCCAGTCCTGCAGTGTGTGTGTGTGAGCAACCAAGCGTAACACCATGAATGAGAGTAAAGAGAGTGCCAGAAAGATTGACTGTGTCCAGACAACACAACATGCAGGAGACACAGAGCTTTGGAGAGAGATTCGAAAGTCATGCAGCCAATCGGAGGCTGTGATGGCTTCTCACCAAGCCTTTGAGTATGAAGACTGGGTATACACACTTACTTCTAGATGTGGTCAGACAACAAGTATCACTGCATTGGTTTCAAGCCTACTGAACTCTTTACTCATTCACTAGTTGACTTTCTCTCTGCTTCTCTTTCTCCGCACTCTTTATTCCCTGTTTTTGTTCTCTATTGTCTCTATCTCTCTACCCAATTTTTCTCATCTCCCTTAGCTACATCTCCTTTCTCTTTTGCTTATGTTTCCAGACGACGAGGCCACCAGGCAGGCTCATATGCAGACGCTGGGTGCATTTAGTGCTCAGGTTGTGTGAGGCTCTCAGCTGCAATTGCTGCTTGAACCAGAGTGACAGTTAGCCTGGAGCTGCTCTCCTTGCTCTCTGTTCCCCTCCTGAACACAAGAGCAGCCATATGCTGCTCCTCTGCCTTCGACTAGAGGGTTATTTCATTAAAATGTTGTCTGCTTTTCACTTTCTTGTCTTCCTGCCGCTTCAGGCCTTAGCAGGTTGGTTGTGCTAAGGATCAACATGGCAAGCTTCTCAACAGATGGCTGTAAGGACTCGTGGTATATGATTCCCCCCTTCAGCATGAAACTCCGCTCAGCCAAGAGCCACGGTTACCGTCCAGCAGACTCAAGTGCTGACCGCAATGGTTGGAGGTAGGTCAGAGCGACTGTTTAGGGAGGTGCTTGAGGTTTGTCTGTGATAGTTCCTGGCAGCTGCGCTCGAGTGTTCAGTCTGCTCAGACTCCGGGGGGACTTGAACTCTGCGTGTGTCAACCGTCAAGCAGATGTCCAGGATCAGGAGGAGGACAAGTGGCTTTGCACATGCTTCAGAGGACGATGGTGTCCCCAAGTGTCTGCATGCATACACATTCACACATGTCTACCTTCATACATTCATGACTTGGGCACTTACTGGTGAGAAAAAGTAATTTGGACAAGAGAGTTTGAAAGATGTTTTCAAAAAATAAACGTTTTCGTGCAGTGAAATAGAAGGAGCAATTCTTATGTCCTGCCTGAGTGATTTGAAGAAATGAAAGATGAAAAAGGTATAAGTGGCGTTGGTATGAGAAAATCAGGAAACTCAAATTGAAATTATTTTTCTTTCTCAAACTCTCTGTCTGGTCCAAAGACTCCTTGTTAGACACTTTTCAGAGAATTTCTGTAACGTCTTAGCGCTGGATGATATTTGTGGAGCTTGATGAGTGACGCATATCCCAAACACTAGTTCTCTCTACAAATTCAATTTGATAAAAAAAAAAGCCTATATGATTGAATCCTGTCTAGTCTGACACCCGAAGCCAAGACAAACTACGGTAACAAATACATTCCTGGGAATCACAGCAATTGCATTTCATATATGATGTCCGACTTGTCACTCAGAATTATCTGGTACGTTGGTGAATACACAGTGCAGGGATTTCAGCACATTCACAAATTAAATATAAAAGAGAAGAGACGTTGGGGAAGAGAGGGAATTTCAGAGCTGCCTTCAAAGCCGCTGCCACTCCGGTCTAATCTTTAAAGTAACTGTACACATGCACCCCTATAAAAAAACAAAGCTAGAGAAAATGAGATCATTAATAGGGATGGCAAGGCAATAGATTTGTGCATTTATTATGCGGAGAAACAACATAAACAAGCACTGTGCGAAGTAGATAAGCAGGCTGCCACAAAGCTGCTGTCGGCCAGTCGGGCCACTAATCTGTGCTTCGTGGCCAACAGAGACTATAAACTGCGTGAAGAAGAAAGAAACTTTAAAATAAACTATTAACTATGCACATTTTTAATTACACATACATTGCAAAGCATGCAAGCACTCATTATGGACTCATGGCCACGACACACACACACACACACACACACACACACACACACACACACACACACACACACACACACACACACACACACACACACACACACACACACACACACACACACACACACACACATTTATAATAACATTTTACAAATTATGCCTGACCACCAGGCTTTGTCACATCCCGCTGTAAGCATTTCGTCCTTCTAAAAAAAGATGCCTCCAAATGGAGCCGTTTCTCTGTGATCGTGCGTTTTGGGCATTAAGCCTCCAGGATGCGGAGTTAATGGGATTGCTCCTGTTTTGCTTCTGGCTGCGAGCTGCATGGTGGCTGGAGAGCCTGTGAGTTGATGCCTAGAAACGACTTAGCGGAGACAAGAAGAAGCCGAGCCAATTTCTACTTTGTTGCTTCTCCAGCATGGCCAAGACATCCAATTCCATCAGGCCTCTGCTGCTGGGCGGCAGATAGAAAATGGGCCCTAAATCCTGTAGCCGGGCCAGCTTATTCCCTTATCTTCTAATGGCTCTGATAACAGATTGGAGGAAACGGTGTCAGAATAACTGCCGCATGACCCGCTGCCAGAGACCCTTATTAATCTTACTAAGAAACAACAGGAACAAGCTATGGGTATTAAGAACGCTACGGTGTCATTAACATATTTGCAAGAAAAGCAACAACTGGAGGATTTGTTATCTAATAACATAAATGTCAACAATATGACAAAAGCTTCCTGGGGACCATCTAGCCAGAGGTAACGATGTGTCCTCATGGATGAACACAGATCTCTACTATTTTCTGTTCCGACTCACCGGGGGCTTTGTAGAAGCCGATGTCTTCCTCAGTAAGAGGCAGCAGGTAGACTTCACCTTCCTTCCACAGCAGGGGGTACTCCTGCCCTCCAGAGAACTTCCCCAACCAGCCGTCCTGATCTGGAGATGAAAGAAAACATTTCAGAACATGAATCACGGCTTTTCTCTGCATCACAGGATGTCTGGATGGTAAATGCGCTTTGTATACAAAGAGTATAAACCTTTGAGTTCTTACAGGAGATGTGTTCAGATTATTTTTCTATTAGGTTTATTTTATCTGAGATCAACAGAGAAAAATAACAACAGTACACACAGTGGCCCTGAGAACCCGGCAAATAAAATACACAGCAAATAAAGAAAACATATGCAGAAACATTGCAAATAGAATCTGACAAATAGAGCATAATAAACCTAACAATAATAACAATATGTATAATAATAAACATCGTTTTCAGCACAGTATCTGCCATTGCATTTGAAGCATGCAATCAGAATACTGTTTTATGTATTTTGTAACACATTGTGAATGATAGTCTAAGGGGCGGGACATCTCTAAGCGGTTAACCAATCACAACAGAGCCAACAATCCAACCAATCAGAGCAGACTGGGCTCTGGTTTCAGACAGAGGGTGAAAAGAGGTGCTGCAGCACAGGCAGTATGAGAAACATAAAGAGCTTTCTGATCATTAAAGCATGGAGACATGTCACTGAAGCAGAGACACTAAATACAAATAGGAACCTGAAAATTACCATAATATGTCCTCTTTAGGAATGCAGGTTCTATATTCCCTTGCAGCATTTTTTCTACATCTTCATGGGTTGTAAATTGATGGAAAGTATTTCTTATTAGTCTGTGTGTTGTAGAATTGCAGGCTTTTCAAGTTGCAGTAGGTTAAAGGTAGGGTATGTAAGTTTGAGGAACCGGCTTGAGATCGCAAGAATTTGAAAATACACGACCGGAGAAAATCTGCCACTTCCTTACAGAGCCCCTACTCCAACACACACCAACACGCACATGACCAATGAGCGCATGAGATAAGTTTGTGCACAGATGGAAGGCTGACAGGCAGGTAGGCCATCCAGTTACTTTAGCCGGGCCGGCTAAAATAATTGGTCGTGCTTTTTTACAGTACTACGGCTTCCACTGATGACATTTTTTTATATATTTTTTGTCAAAGCACTTAAGATATTCATTGCTATTGGGATAAGAGCATTCCATGGAATATAACAAAAAGTGTAATCTACAAGNATCAGAGCAGACTGGGCTCTGGTTTCAGACAGAGGGTGAAAAGAGGTGCCGCAGCACAGGCAGTATGAGAACAATAAAGAGCTTTTTGAACATTAAAGCATGGAGACATGTCCCAGTAGAGACACTACATACTGATATACACCTGAACATCAGCAGGAGAGGACTGTTTAAAGTAGAGACACTCCATTAACCTGACATTTTGCATAAACCCATTCCCAGAGCCCATGTTGACATCTTAAACAACATGCTTTCCCCCCACAGCCTCAAACCAAAAGCTTCAGCGTACAATGATAAACAGAGAAAACAACTAATCTTCTAAAGCGGACTAATTAACACATTATGTATTGTTTGCTTAATCTGCACAAAAACAGAAGAGCAAAAACAATGAATCTATTTCCTGGCCAGCAGCAGTGACTTCCTGAAGTCAGGATAACCTGGCACAACCCGGTAAAAGCAACATCTGTTAATACTATAGTTACTATTTTGCTATGGGTTGAACAAACAACACAGAAATTGCAAATCAGAAAAGTAAGGAGGTGCCGGTAGTGAGATCTTAAGAGTTTTGGCTTCCCCCCTGAATTCAGTCTTCATGCCAAGCTAGAGCAATTGTTTCCTGGCTCTTCCTATTGAGCATACAGACATAAGAATGGAATCTATTGATCAACATATGCATGTATTGCCCTAATGCTTAAAGTACAGAAGAATGTGATCTCTCAGTTGTAGAAAGGATAGAAATATCCTTAAATACAGTACATTATGTGCAGACTGTGGTATTTAGAGATTGCTAAACTTTTTAATTCTCCCCAATTTATCATGTAAGATGAAATAATGAATATAAATCCATGGTAATACACAGACAGCAGATCACACTTACACATGAATAATCCTTTCATTGTTTTTTATAGTGATTCATTGCTTTGGAGAGGGGCCCGCTAGTAGGGGCCAATCCTGGATGCTCTATTAGGGTTATGAGTAATTATGCTGTGGTACTCCTGTCCTCACAGACAAAAAGAAGAAGTACCAGGAACAACAGGAATGCAAATCACACCCCAGCAGAATAATGGCCAGCGCGCTGTATCTGAAACACCACCATAGGGAACTCTTTAGGAGAGAATATTAGCTTAGTCACACAACAGTATTACTGGGCTCATTACCGACCGTTATGCAAGGAATGTGCGGTATGCATTTCCTATTAATCATTTAAAAAGTAATATCTGTTGACTTTTATTTTCTGTGAACATGAGTTTCTTATATTACTCATTATTATAGTCTGCCACTCTCCAAATAAAGGTAATTGCTTCTTCCCGTTCCCCCAAAAATAGTAGCCCTTTAGATATTTCCCGACTTATGAACGCAACACAAAAGGAGCGTGTGCTTGCAGATGCTGTTCTGTTAAGTGCATCGAGTATAGTATGTCCTCAAAAGAGAAGGCTGCAGGGATAAGGTTTAAATAAATAAATCCCCATTATTATGAACATTTTGTTCCTGTATCAAGCTCAGATACTTGCAAAAGGCAATTCAATGTTGTTAGATCATTCATAATATACTTAATAATATCAATGAATATATAGTAAATCAATTGTGATATTATTGCAGTGGAATGATGTGGGAGAAAAATAAAGAATGAATAAATGAATATTGATAGTATTGCTATCCATTCATTTATTTGTTGTGTTTTTGCACACTTGAATTTCTCGTTCAGCACATTTTGGCTTAATGCCAATCAAAATGCGACAAATCCCTACCTATATTACTGTTTTTACACAAAACATATGTGGAGATAATTCGCCTCATATCAATAATCATTTATGTATTCTTTATTTTCCTCCCACAGCATTGACCATTCAGCAGCCTTTTAGCTAGTACAGTGAATAACTTGAAATAATGTTAGCCTAACCACATAGGGAGTACTACAGATGTAGCACTCCAGATACGACTCAAATGGGTGTGTCCCAGTCAAAAGCCCAGCGGATCCCAGTGGCTGGGGGTGTTGCCAAATTACTAGAGAGCGTTGCCCAATTTCCCCATTTGTTCAATTACAGGATTTAACCATGAGATGGCGCTTCATTCACAAATACACAAAGACAACTGGGTGTTGTAGAACTTAGTCTGTTTGCAATGTTTGCAGCTCTGTAGTTGTGTTTGCTGAATACTGTAGCATTTAATCACTTATTTGTTATAGTTTTCACAGGCTACTATAATGAAAAAACGTCAATATTTTAGATCAAATAAAGTATATAGTTTGCTTTATGCAGTATATTTTTTGTAATATTGTTGGGGTGTTTTTTTAGATTGAAGTAAATCAATTTATACATTAAGATAAGATAAGATGGACCTTTATTAATCCCGTGGGGAAATTCAGTAGTTCAAACAGCAACAGGGTAAGAGTGAAAAACAGGATAGCATAGATTCAGACAGATTAATAAAATCACAAATAAGATGAGCGATAAAAATAATAATAATGAGAAACTATGAAATAAGAAATGAATAAAACTAAAATATAATTATCATATTATAATGTATTGTATTATTAAGTAATATCATACATTAACCCCATTATAGCAGATGCCACATTGAATGGATGAACACAGTTATGCATCAATAATTACAACAGAGTATTTCTAAATTCAAGTTGTAAAAATACAATATGTATTTAATATGAATAACATAATGATTAATTTCAGATGATGATACTTTTCAGGGTTAGGTCCGGTCTGACAGCGCTTAGCTCTCTGCTGAAGATCACTGCTCAAAACAAAGTCAAAAATCCTACATCCAAACGGAATAAATATAATTAATTATTATTAATACGTTAAGTCTTGTTCATTGTTTTTCACTTTTATTAAATGTTTGATATTTCCGGCACAGACCCTTTGATACCGGCAATGCGCGATAGAAACAGCAGAAAGTGCGACAGTTTAAAGAGCCTGTGACACCATCCCAACAACTGTTGTGCAATGAAATATTGGGCTACTAGTCATCTCGTACCGTCAGTTTAAAAAAGAAGGTGCGATACCGTTCCGATAAATATCAATAATTTCGAACATCGCGGGGAAATTCCTTCGACTCATTTTGAAGTTTTGGGGGAAGCCGGAAGTGACGTCAATGCGGGAACGCTTCACTGTGCGGCGAGAGAGCCAAACACGGACAAAGTGTGTTGTCATGCGTAGAAATTGTGAATTACTGAGTTTAGGCACGTTAATAACGTTTTAATGAAGTTGACTACAGTATATTCATATTTGTCAGTGCTTTCATGTCAATTCGGCGAACATAAACATAAATGATCGTGGTGAAGATGATGATTAAATTAGGATTACAAATCGGTAGTGAGAGCTGCTGAATTTCCTCCCGTCGGATGTGATATAAAAACAAATCGATTATTTTTGTAGTTGTAAACTCAAGTGGATGAAACTACATTTATTAGTGCTTTCATGTCAATTCGGCGAACATATGATACATTAAATGATCGTGAGGAAGATGATTTAAAAATTGTTTGTGTGAGCCGGTCCGCATTTCCTGATGAGAAAACAAACCGATGCTTTTTGTAGTTGTAGTACACCAACATGGATTAAACGTGTGGTTTTTTTTACCACAATGTTGGGGAAATTAATGGATAAAATGTACGGATTATTATTATTATTATTATTATTCCCACTCCGGTCGGGACACTAGGTCCACCGTTCCCCCGCAGCGAGACTCCCCCCGTTGACAGTTTACGTGGGCTGGGCTGGGTGCAGTGGCGGACTGGCCATCTTGTCTGTCAAAAT
>NW_011362582.1:0-2472 GCF_000735185.1 Notothenia coriiceps
GGGCTGCTGTTAACGTCGGTCTGTACAACGGAATTGTGCCAAAACTACGCCAACCAGCTGAGGAGGGAGACTCCCCCCCTTCCACTGGAGAACTGCGCTAAAACAAGCTGATCACAACGTTCATACTCTGTGGTCACGAAGTACTCCACTAGCCCCCCACGTCGACCTTCCTGAAGTAGCTACTCCCCGTTGATAGAAATTCAACACGTAATGAATTAAGACCCCACGTTTTGATGATTGATAGGTGTGTGGGCTGTCTTTCATTTTGACACACAGAAAAATGTTATAATAAACATACATACTGTATGTTAAATGGATATATCCGCCTTCTTTCATTTATCTTTCCATTCCCACAACAATATACATAAAGAAATGGCATATTTTGGACATAGTTCGAATGGTGATTAATCATGATTAATACATTTTTAAGCTGTGATTAATCTGATTACAAATTTTAATCGTTTGACAGCCCTAATTATTTTCGAATCAATAATTTTCCAAATTATGATTTTATTTAAAAAAAAGTCTAAACATTTTTCCTCCTGGTCTCTCGCGCCCCCTCCTGTCATGCCTCTGCGCCCCCCAGGCGGGGCGCGCCCCCCACTTTAGGACACACTGCCCTATACTAATAAGATGGCCAAGACACACCCTTAACAATAAAACCGTTCCATACATGCAGTCATCTTTTGTCCTTGGATTGTGTTGGCCATAGCTTGTAGTTCCATTAATAGCTAATAAACCCTGGCCCTATAAAACTAATATATTAAGATATTAAGGCGTAGACAGGTATGTTTTCAGGTGTTTGGTTGACTGACAGCTGTCTGTGGTGGTTGCTGCTCTTTTATCAAGGCCTGCATTGAATGGGTTAACGTTGACCCTGTCTCTTTAATGGAGGTGTAACTGATTATTGTTGGAAATAGAGCAGTGGGTGTGCATGTGGCTGCTCTCCATGGCTGTCTTCTCCACTCATGTGAGATGCCGTGTGGAAGGTGCAGAGGCGGCTCCCGCTCTCTGTGGCAGGATGTGTTCTGATTTGCTAAACTTGGCTTTCACACATGGACCTGCTGCCTCCTGCTATTTCATGAGGCACACTGAAGATATGTGTGTTTGTGGGTCTGTGTGTTGGTTTGTTTCAAGCAAAGCATGTGTGATCCTGCCACAGAGCCGGAGATTGTGTAACGCAAAGGCAGAAACTGTGCTTCATAAAAGTGATGCACCCAAAATGTATTGGATGCATCTATTTTTGTTGTTGTTGTGTGTGTGTGTGCGTGCGTGTGTGTGTGCGTGCGTGCGTGTGTGTGTGCGTGCGTGTGTGTGTGTTTGTGTGTGTGTGTGCGTGTGTGCGTATTTTAAGACAGCTCCCATCTTCTCTGACAGCATTCAGTCCGGCAGGCAGACATTAAAGAGCCTGTGACAGCATCCCAACAACTGTTGTGCAATGAAATATTGGGCTACTAGTCATCTCGAACCGTCAGTTTAAAAAAGAAGATGCGATACCGTTCCGATAAATATCAATAATTTCGAACATCGCGGGGAATTTCTTTCAACTCATTTTGAAGTTTTGGGGGAAGCCGGAAGTGACGTCAATGCGGGAACACTTCACTGTGCGGCGAGAGAGCCAAACACGGACAAAGTGTGTTGTCATGCGTAGAAATTGTGAATTACTGAGTTTAGGCACGTTAATAACGTTTTAATGAAGTTGACTACAGTATATTCATATTTCTCAGTGCTTTCATGTCAATTCGGCGAACATAAACATAAATGATCGTGGTGAAGATGATGATTAAAATAGGATTAAAAATCGGTAATGAGAGCTGCTGAATTTCCTCCCGTAGGATGTGATATAAAAACAAATCGATTATTTTTGTAGTTGTAAACTCAAGTGGATGAAACTACATTTATTAGTGCTTTCATGTCAATTCGGCGAACATATGATACATTAAATGATCGTGAGGATGATGATTTAAAAATTGTTTGTTTGAACGGTCTGCATTTCCTGATGAGAAAACAAACCGATGCTTTTTGTAGTTGTAGTACACCAACATGGATTAAACGTGTGTTTTTTTTACCACAATGTTGGGGAAATTAATGGATAAAATGCACGGATTATGATTATGATTATTATTATTATTATTCCTATTATCCACTCCGACCGAGACACTAGGTCCACCGTTTCCCCGCAGCGAGGCTCCCCCCGCTGACAGTTTACGTGGGCTGGGCTGGGTGCAGTGGCGGACTGGCCATCGGGACGAATCCCGATGGGCCGGTACCGAAGTGGGCCGGTCGGATAAGTCACTAGCACATCCCCCACTCCCCCCGTTGACAATTTACTAGCGGTACCGAAGTGGGCCGGTCGAGAGTCCCGGGATGATTTGTAGTCCCAGTCCACCACTGGCTATGACCGTATTATCGCCATACTGACGCACCTAATTCCTAAACTTCTAACAGATACAACATAAACCGATCCTTCAG
>NW_011362583.1:0-1834 GCF_000735185.1 Notothenia coriiceps
TGCTGGGTTTCGGACAGAGTGGCAGATATTAAGTTGACAACTCGATTAGATAGTCAACATAGAAATAATGGACAACTTTTCTGCTTTTAAAGTAATTTTTCATGCAAAAAAATGTTACTTTCAGCTTCTCAAATATGGGCTTTTTATATGATATTAAAGTGAGTATCTTTGGGTTTTGACCGACAAGGACACCTTGGATTTTGAGAAACTGAGATGGACACTATTCTATATCACCTAGACATTTAATAGAAAATAAACTGTATTTGCTGTTCTAGTCAAAACATGCCAAAAGTAGACAATCATGAAATAAAATATAAGTTAAATGCACTGAACTTTGCTTCTCTTATAACCATGCATAAGCCATTTAAAGTCACACATGTAATAATAATAATTAATAATATAAAATATAGTAAACTTCATTTATACAAGCAGCTTTTAAACTTTCACATTAAAATAAATAAATAAATGAACTCAAATCCAACCACTTGAATAAAACTACAACTTAGACCACTAGTTTTATTTAATTTATAAAAAGTTACAAGGGGAGACTGTTAGACAAAAAGTGTATTTGTAAGCTATACATTTGTCTTTATAGTGAACTGAGTGTCTGGGTGTTAGTGAGATAAATGAAAAGTCTTACCAGTATGTACAGAGTGGAGAGTCAGCAGTCTGTGCAAAGTGAAGCCAGAGAGGAGGAGACAGCAGCCTCTCATATATATACTAGAGCCGCTCAGACATGTCAGGACTAGACCAGCTGAGGAGGCCCAGCCTAGCCTGAGTGGGGCCTATCAGGGCCCAACAGAGCCAGTCAGGTCTGAGTCAGCAGTGTGTGTGGGGGGGGTTTGTTTTTGTGTGTGTGTGCGTATGTGGTAACTGAACATAGACCCTGTATGTCTCGTCTTTCATAACTCTAAGGTGTAATGAGGAAAATGTGATGTGTGTGTGTGAAGAGCTTTTTATAGTTAACACTTTATAAACAACTTGAAATATTCTTTAGTTGTATTTCTAGATTCTAAATAACAAATGTACACATTTCAAATAATGTGTCAGACATGCCACTACTAGTCCAGGATGAGTCATCCTTACTGTCAAAATGAGCTAACCACGCTAACACTGTGTGTGTGTGTGTGTGTGTGTGTGTGTGTGTGTGTGTGTGTGTGTGTGTGTGTGTAACTATTGAGGGAATTTAACAAGATGGAAGACCTCACCTTTACGAGATATTCCCCATTTCTAGATTCTAAATAACAAATGCACACATTTAAAATAGTGTGTGTGTGTGTGTGTGTGTGTGTGTGTGTGTGTGTGTGTGTGTGTGTGTGTGTGTGTGTGTGTGTGTGTGTGTGTGTGTTCAATTTGACAGTAACAGCTGATTCAATCACACACACACTCTGCCAGACATGCCACTACTAGTCCAGGATGAGTCATCCTTACTGTCAACATGAGCTAACCACGCTAACACATCGTAACTAACCAGTGACTCTAGCCTGGATTCAGTGTTTCCACAACAAGGCTTTCTCAGGGTTTAAGAGGATGGAGAAGTGGAAACTAAATGCACTTTGGGATGCCTGTGAAGTTAAATGTAGTCTTACTCAAATACATTTTAAATATGGTTTGGTTGTTTAAGTCTGTCTGAACTGTAAAGCAGTGATGGCTGAACTAGTAATACTTTGTAAAGGAATATCAACAATAAAACGGAATTATAGAAAGACACAAAACAGCACACGAGGTGGAAATTACATTTACTAAAGTTGAGTATTTCATTTTGTACTACTTTATTCTTCTATTATAGTACTTTTTTGGGGGGGGGGGATTCATGTATTTTTCACTCTGCCAC
>NW_011362584.1:0-2913 GCF_000735185.1 Notothenia coriiceps
TGTATATCAGTAGTGTCTCTACTTTAAAGAGTCCTCTCCTGCTGATGTTCAGGTGTATATCAGTATGTAGTGTCTCTACTTTAAAGAGTCCTCTCCTGCTGATGTTCAGGTGTATATCAGTATGTAGTGTCTCTACTTTAAAGAGTCCTCTCCTGCTTGATGTTCAGGTGTATATCAGTATGTAGTGTCTCTACTTTAAAGAGTCCTCTTCTGCTGATGTTCAGGTGTATATCAGTATGTAGTGTCTCTACTTTAAAGAGTCCTCTCCAGCTGATGTTCAGGTGTATATCAGTATGTAGTGTCTCTACTTTAAAGAGTCCTCTCCTGCTGATGTTCAGGTGTATATCAGTATGTAGTGTCTCTACTTTAAAGAGTCCTCTCCTGCTGATGTTCAGGTGTATATCAGTATGTAGTGTCTCTACTTTAAAGAGTCCTCTGCTGCTGATGTTCAGGTGTATATCAGTATGTAGTGTCTCTACTTTAAAGAGTCCTCTCCTGCTGATGTTCAGGTGTATATCAGTATGTAGTGTCTCTACTTTAAAGAGTCCTCTCCTGCTGATGTTCAGGTGTATATCAGTATGTAGTGTCACTAAAAAGCGTATATTCATCACTATTTGACGATAGCATTTTCGACATTATTCTTTGCACCATTAGCTCTAAACTGATTCCCTTTGACTCTTTTAAATTATTCGTAGTTATATCGTAGGGAATGTAAGAGTTTGGAGAACTGATTTGAGCAATAACAACATTGAAAAGTGTAATTTAACGTATTCTTTGTGATTTATTTTGCCCTTCTTTGTCTGTGTCCTCCCTGCTCTGTTCCCTGTGCTGCTGCTGTCACTGTGTGTTTACACTGAGTAAACCTCCACATGCCGATGACCATCTTCCCCATATTTGCGCTCGGCTTTATCGAGCTCTCGATTTGGTTTTCCCAGAACAAACTCACCAAGGAACAGGGGAAAGAAAAACGCTGCTGACGTGGTTAAAAAAAAAAAAAAAGGAGTAGACATGTCACGTTTTAAAGGATTCTTATTTGGTTTATTTAAGGATGTCTGCGTGCGAGGTCGAGGTGAGAGGTCATGTGACCCGGACAGGAATCAGATATAGCAGGATGCAGGGAAACGGAATAAAAATGAGCAAATAACACGGTCACCTTTCTGTATATCTGATTATACCAATGTCAAACTACTTAGAAGCCGTCTCAACATTTAAAATGAGCTTTAGTTGTATTATTAATGTAATATCTGTCTTAAAAGTGGAATATTTTTGCATGAAAATGTTCAAACACTATGTTATTGTGTCGTTAATAATCCCCAAATGTTGTTATCTGGTCTCCTGTAATGACGTTGTATTGTCCTGGAGCAAGACGTTCTCCTAAATTGACTTTAATCCAGTTTTTAAACACATTTTTAACATACAATTTTAGATCCTGCTGGTGGATTTTAACTCTATATTTTAATCAAATAAAGGAATAGTCATTGGACATCCGGAAACACAGATTTATTTTAATGTGTAACTGCTTTATTCTGGGAATGTATTGGTTTTAAGTAACAGTAACTAAGTACATTTACTCCATTAATGTACAATTTTAAGGTACCTGTACTTTAATTTAAATGTCAATATCCTCAATACTTATACTCAACTAAATCTCAGAAGGGAATATTGGACTTTTTACCGCACTATTTAATCAAAAATATTCATTATTTCAAGTTACTTTGTGATTATATAGCAACTGTTTTTCATTATTTTGAGATATTAAGCCATTATTTGAGATAGTAGGTCATTTTTTCAAGATACTTAATGATCATTTTGTTGAAGTTTCAAAATGTTTGGACATATAAGGTCATTATTCCGAGATACTAAGTAAGTATTTCATATCATTTCTCTTTATTTGTATATATTAAGTAATGTTATCAAGAGTACTTCCTATTACTTAGAAACACTGAGTCATTATTTGGAAAGTTTGATTTCAGCCTTGCCCTTCACAGTCCAACATCAATCGACCCCTCGTCTCCAGGAAGTGTTGCTGTATGTGTGTGAGTTGCTGTGTGTGTGTGTGTGTGTGTGTGTGTGTGTGTGTGTGTGTGTGTGTGTGTGTGTGTGTGTGTGTGTGTGTGTGTGTGTGTGTGTGTGTGTGTGTGTGTGTGTGTGTGTGTGTGTGCCACCCAGAACAGTGTGACAGAAGAGCCTCCCCACAGCACAGCAGATCAGAAATTATCATACCGCAGCTCACCAGCTCCGAGTAAATAAAACATTAAAGACTCACAAATTTGGCTCACAAATTTGGAGAGTGGGAGAAATTTAAAGTGCTTAATACTTAATACACACTTTACAGTATGTTCCGCCGTATCAATATGTAATGAGGACTAACTGCCAGTCCGTTAATCCTGTTTCGCTGCGGGTACAGTCAACATATGAAGCGTGACGATTTATTGTCCTCACCATTGTTGTTCCTGAAAACGCAAACGGCGGCTCACAGTGAGACGGACGACATATGGACAAACCGCTACCTGGATATTAACGTAACATTTTATTTGTTTGCATGATACTTTACCTAAATAAGATGTTTAGATATTGTGTTTCGGTAGGAATTAAAGTGTTAACCGATGGGATATTAGACAGGAAGTGAAATAAAAAACACTGCATGTTGTGTTGCAGTATTTATTTATGAAGAATAAAACAAACTATTTGTCACATGAAAAACTGGATTTTTGTTTTGGCTGTACTCTCTGCTTATTCTTACATGAACATTAGCAAATGTGCGAATGCCTCAACTCAAAGCTAACCAATTTCCTTGCAATGAAATGAAGACGACATACATTTATCACGTCCTTTACCACTTTTAAATGTGTTTTGCGGTCACATAGCAGTGGTTTGAATTTCACTTCACTACTTTGAACACACATCGGAGGT
>NW_011362585.1:0-3938 GCF_000735185.1 Notothenia coriiceps
CCAAGTGAATCTGCGGCCCCCTGGTGGCCAGTACATAAATTATGTGGCCCCCACCACCATCCAAGTTGCCAATCCCTGCATTAAATGAATGCCAATTAAAATAACAGTCATTGTTTTTTGTTAGGATACACTGCTATTATCCTGTAAAATATCATGAAATATTTCCATTTGAAGACTTTATCTGGATCTTTGGCAAGATTAATTAAATAAATAGAATTAAAGAGATATAGAAAATAATCTGTGGCTGAAGCCATACTAAGGCATTTTTGGTAATACTTAGTTTTTCTTTTTCTTTTTGAATATCCTTATTTTCAGAGAGGATGTCCAAAAAAAGGTAAATAAGTTTAAATAAACCAGAGATATACTGTAAGACTGTTTTTGTGTGTCCCTCTCTCGGTGTCTCCTCCAATGACACGGAGCTTCTAAAGTGTGTTATTGGAGCCTGTTTGTACCTCTGTCCCCCCTTCCCCTCACCCCTCCTGTCTCCCTACCCGTTCTCATTTCCTGGCTGTTTGGTCCTGTGCCTGGCCCTGTCCCCTTTAGTCTTGTCTGATCCGTTTTAAAAGCATTGCCTAAGGGAGGCCTCTCTCCTCTCCTCCACACTTCCCTCTCTTTTCTGCCCTCTGTAGTGTTTTCCCAGCAGCAAATAGTGGCGAACCACTGTGACAACTCTGTGGAGAAAATCAACACTGAAACGAATCCCAAAATTCAGCCTAAATCCCACAGATCGAATGTAGTGAAATATAAATAGCTCTTCGCCTAAAACCAAAGCTGGCACAAAAAGTCGGCGTGTTGTTTGTTGTGGAACTGAAACCAAAGTTACCACCCAATCCCCATTGGCTTGAGAAATTACAGGGGAAGGCTGCCCCTCGTTCCCTCTCCTTAGTTACATCCATCCTACTTTACCTTCCTCTCTAATCGTAGAGGGGAGCTGACCTGGCCAACCCACATCTGGCAGCCTCCATTAGAAACCCTGTTTATTTGGGAGCGTTATGGACACAGCCCATGGGAAAGAGCCAGCTCCCCCAGGGACCGACCACTCTGTGTGTGTGTGTGTGTGTGTGTGTGTGTGTGTGTGTGTGTATCTTGAGAGTCTAATGACTTCTGCCACTGCCTACTTTACAAGGCTGGGAACCACTTACAGGCTTTACGGGTGTCTGAAGGTGTAGCTGACAGTGCAACCGGACTCTCAGGTTGTTACTGTACTTGGCGACTTCAAAGTTTGTGAGAGCATGCCGATATGTACTATTACTACAACCTCCAACATAAATCTGCAGACTGGGATTAGATTGTTAGCAGGCTTTCGTTTCAGATTTTAGAAGCTGTGTATATTAATTGAATTGGTCAGCTAGCCAAATTACAAAATAAAGTGGTGGCTGTTTGCCGATTACTGGTAAACATGTCTCGCAAGCCAGTATCTAACCTCTGAGCCAGCAATGTTTTAGGGGTGAAATGTTTCATAATGTGTTAGCTACACATAATGTCACTTTTGAATAAAATTCTTAGAATAAAAAAAGGTAAATTGACACTAATGTGGCAAATTTGAATATTACTTTAAGTATGTTTGTCAGCATTAACTCTTGATGAAAGAAAACTATGTTCTTATTTTGAGTGCAGGGCTTTTCATAGTCTGACACCAGGTGCAGCTGTAACTGTGTGCTTCAACTTGAGCCAACATTTGGATCAGCCCCTTTTTTCCAATGCACCCATATGCAGACAACTATCATTGGTTCACAGTAATACTGAAACTTCAAAATGTTATTATTCTAAGTAAATGCTTGGGTTATTGGGCGTTATTTTTCCTTTTATTTCTAAGCAGATTTAAAGATGTATATTAGCAAATAAATACAATACAAGAAAGACAATTACCTCCTTGGAATGTCAGTGTGTTAGGATTTGACAAGTTATGACTCAAAGCCCTAGAAAAGTATTATTATTAGTTAATCCTGACTAAACCATGGCAGCTTGTCCTGTTTAGATAAATGTTGTTGCTTCAAAAGCCTCAAGGAAACGGATTTTTTTCTAGTGACAGCAACCATGATTGGTATCAGTTTTACGATCTGTGTTGCTGCTTAACTGAACAAACTGCTCTACTTAACCACAAAGGCATCATACTCCATTTTCCTAAATATCCTGTGAGTGAGTGTTTATCAGGCAATGACTGAAAGCTAAAGGCACACCTGGCATTCAACGCAGATCTGTTCCAGTGTGGAGCTGAATGAGCATAACCACAAGTAATCATGGGTATTATGCAGCATGCTGTTGTGTGGGTGAAAGCACGTCTAAGTTGTTACACTACAACCCACAGACAGGTGGTCTGGCTGAATGAAAAAATAAATGAGGAAGTGTGGTCTGGAGTATGCCCAGTGTCTTTGTCTCTCACACACACTGCACACACACACACACACACACACACACACACACACACACACACACACACACACACACACACACACACACACACACACACACACACACACACACACACACATTCTGTCAGTCCTCTCAGCCTGCGATCAAAGTTTATGTGATTTATCTTGGCATATGCCAACCAGGGAGGCTCAAATATCATTAATCCTCCGCACTGAGGTTCCCCACCACCAAGTCACTTCATTCAGCCTAAAAACTCTGACGATCAGCCCTCTCACCAGCCCCGCTCCTGCCAAAGGAAACCCAACACCGGCGGCAGCGGCCATATAAAAGCCTTGTGCTGTGTGTTTCTCGCTGTGTGATGATATGATCAGATACGGCACCTTTTCTTCCCTCAGGCCACTGGGAGGCTGTTTCCTCACTCTGAATGGATGCATGGGGGGGTGCAGTAGTGTGTGTATGTGTGTGTGGGGGGAGATAGACTCATCTGACCGGAGTGAACAGAGGTGCCATTAAGGAATCCCAAGAACCGGAGAGAAAAGGACTCACTTTCATTGAAGAGCGTGTATAGTGTAGCAGTCGCTGCACATACCGGCAGGAAGTTAAAGACTGTTTGTTATGTTATCTAATGCAAACACTAAAGTTTCATTTATTTTCTTTTTAATCAAGGTTTCCCAACCACGATAACATTTCAACATATTTTTCACACGATAGTCTGCTCATGTCAATTAAAAAGGAATGTGAAAAAACAAATTGACTACAATTTTAACAAATAAAATCTTAGGTGATGGAAAGTTGGTAAGCCAAACTATTTTAGTGATGCGTCTGAAGTGATGGATATAAAACCTCAATACATTTGTAAATACATTTAATTTTTGAATCCGAAATCTGTCAAATATATATAAATATCTATGTCCAGATTGTCAGTTCTTGTTTACTTATTTATCGATCAGGTTTTGCCAGGTCCAAATAAAGAAATCAGTCAGGTTTTTATAATATGTGTGCTCATTTAAAGGTGGGGTAAGTAATTTTGGAGAAACCAGCTTGAGTGCGCTAGAATTTGAAAATACATAACTGGAAAAAATCTGCCACTTTCTTACAGAGCCCCTCCTCCAACACACACGAACGTGCACATGACCAATGAGGGCACGAGATAAGTTTGTGCACAGATGGAAGGCTGACAGGCAGGTAGGCCATCCAGTTATTTTAGCCGGGCCGGCTAAAATGATTGGTCGTGCTTTTTACAGCGCTACGGCTTCCACAGATAACATTTTTTAATGAATTTTTTGTCAAAGCACTTAAGATATTCATTGCTATCGGGATGCTAAGAGCATTCCATGGAATATAACAAAAAGTGTATCTCGATCCGGTTTCTCAAACTTACCTACCCCACCTTTAAAGTGTATTGAATACTGTTGAATATGTCAAATAATAGGGGTGCACCGAATGGGAAATTCTTCGCCGAAACCGATACCGAAAATAGGAAACAGTTGGCCGAAAACCGAATGCCGAAAGGCCGAAAATGATTAATAGAAATATATATATATATATATATATATATATATATA
>NW_011362586.1:0-4141 GCF_000735185.1 Notothenia coriiceps
AGGAGAGGACTCTTTAAAGTACAGACACATACTGATATACACCTGAACATCAGCAGGAGAGGACTCTTTAAAGTAGAGACACTACATACTGATATACACCTGAACATCAGCAGGAGAGGACTCTTTAAAGTAGAGACACTACATACTGATATACACCTGAACATCAGCAGGAGAGGACTCTTTAAAGTAGAGACACTACATACTGATATACACCTGAACATCAGCAGGAGAGGACTCTTTAAAGTAGAGACACTACATACTGATATACACCTGAACATCAGCAGGAGAGGACTCTTTAAAGTAGAGACACTACATACTGATATACACCTGAACATCAGCAGGAGAGGACTCTTTAAAGTAGAGACACTACATACTGATATATACCTGAACATCAGCAGGAGAGGACTCTTTAAAGTAGAGACACTACATACTGATATACACCTGAACATCAGCAGGAGAGGACTCTTTAAAGTAGAGACACTACATACTGATATACACCTGAACATGATAATATTACAGTCCCTTATAATAAAAAACACTTTAGTCAACTTGGTGCATCAACACACAGTCCCTTTGTAAGTCCTTTGTTTTCTTTTAGCCTTTAATCTGGATAGCGGAGGAGTCTCTTTCCCACACGGCTGCTTCAAGCTGGGATTGATCACCTCCCCCGCCTCAAAGGCTCCGATCAATACCTCCATGACTCAGTCATTAAAGCTGCTGTCCCACTGATTGATTAAGCAACCCCCAGCTCATGCCAAACAGCCTCTCTCCGCCTCGGTACATTCGTTTATTAGTGTCACACATCACTAGATGTTTGCCTCAGGTGTGATATATCTTCGCCTCCGATTTTCCGGATAAATACACAAAGACTTTAGAATATATGTACGCCTTACCAGAGCTCTATGTTTAATTTAGAAGACCTGAATCAATACGAAGATATATCTTGTCTTCTGATCTTGTTTGGGATTCGCCGCTCAGAGGGGCTTTGCTTCAGTGGACAAAAAACCTCCTGATTTTTTGCAGATCGTTCCACGAAAAATGCAGCCGTTTCCAAAACATCTTTCAGAATTGAGATGAACTGCAACCGTGAAAATCTGGTAAATCACGCTTTCCCCTTTTTTGGCCTCAATGTCAGACAAGCTTCTCCTTCTGTGGCCTAAAGTCAAACAGGCTCTGTTGTTAAGATTCAGGTACCAACATGAAAACAGATATCTGACATGTTGTCGTCGTACGAGTCTGCAGTCGTACAAATGTCCCTCCAGCCTTTTAAAGAAAGCTTGTTTTGACTGTGTGCAGATGCAGTATCTGCTGAGCCGAGGGCAGAGCGTTTTGGGCTTTTAACTCCAGTCACAGATTTATTTTCCCTTCTGATTATTATGTCGGGTTGAAGCCAAAAGGGAAATTATTTTGTCAGGCCTGCTCTTCTGCCAAAATGATCTTTTCCCCCGTCGTGCTTTTTGTCATGCACGAAAAAAACCCTGTACTTATATTTTAATGATGAACGATTCTCCTGCAGAGAGCTTGCTGTTTCCACCAGATCTCTCTTTTTCTCTTTTATAATGTCAAGGAAACCAGGTTTTTTGTTTCTAATATGCGTCAAGGATCAATTTACTGCAATAAAAAGTCAACTGAGAAAGCAGAGAGCACATCAAATATAAGTAAATACTAATTATCTGTTAAGTATTATATAGTTTTGGACATTATCTGATCAAATAAACTCGGTAATAACTAAATAAAATTGTACTTTTAAAAAAACTGTGACAAAATTAAACCCTTTTACAACACAAACTAACTTGGACGACTGATTGAGGGTTTGATTTCTTTCTCATACATTTAGGGGGGCATTACTGTAATTATTTCGGAGATTCAATCATAAATTGTTTGTGTGTAAATACCTGAATAATTGTAAGAAACCCAGATATATTCAGGTGTTTAAATACAAAACAAATAAAAAGACAAAAGTACATTTAAAAATCTGGAATCAGAACATTATTCAACGGACTAATTAATTATCCAACTGGTTGGCATTTCATTTCTGACTAATTTTACTACTATTCATTTTCCCTCTCGTTACATCTGCCATGTTAGTCTCCTTCATAAAAAAACCTGTTATTAAAACAAGTGAAAATTGGCAAAAAATCAGAAGCGACAAGTTCATGTTGGTCTTAAATTAAATATTAATCTGAAACGGTAATAAAATATTCATCTGTGTCTTTACTCGACACTCATCATTTGGTGTATGAACATTACTCTTAAGATGACTGTTACACACACACACACACACACACACACACACACACACACACACACACACACACACACACACACACACACACACACACACACACACACTGTTCATTAAAGTTAAATGAGCTTTCCTGTTACAGCAGCTGTTGTATTTTTGGCAGAAAGGCAAATAACAGTCCCTGCGACCTGAGGTTATTTAACGTGGTCCTCCACAGCAGATGGAGAACCTCTCAAGACACAGCGAGGGGGGGGGGAGATTTAGGGGCAGGGGGGTGTAATAAACCAAAAACACCAACCACACCATAGGGTTGACCGGTGGCAAGCGACTGTTAATGTATTAATAAACATGTGGTCTCTAATTTAACCTCTAAAACTGACAAATATGGGATTTTCAATATTTTTCTCAGTCTTAGCTAAACTTGTAAGAAAGCGTCTGTTTAGGGAAAAAGGAACATTTATTCTCAGATTTAGCATTAAAACTGATTTATGGTTTATATGTCTGTATTAATAGGGGGTTGTCTGTGCATCCAAAGCATGATATCGTGTGCGAAAAAGCTCCATTATAGTCCAAAAACGAATAAAAATTCATCGTTTTTTGACATTTATTGCGCTGGGTGATATGTTCCTTTTATTACCTATAGTTTATTTTAAGTAAGTCCAACATATATCATGCTGTGTGTATCAATCCGCAGCTGAAAATAGTCCCCAATTGAATATTTACTACTGTTTGATTCGCTAAAGAACTAGAGTGGTCTGCAGCTTCTTAAATACAGGTCACACACATATAGTTTTTAATTGTATATATATGTTAAAGTTGTGTAGCTTCTGCAGAATGAATGGGCTTTACACAAGGTAGGGATGTCAGTGTAAAGAGACAAACTGTCATGTGTTGGTTTTCCCCTTCAATTAATCAATCTTTATACATATATATATATATAACACAAAAAGAGTAGAGCTTACAAAGTCTCATTCAAATAATTAAACCAGTGAAATAAATCCAATTTAAAGCCAGGGGCAAATTGTGTTTCCATCAAAGTTATCGACACTCTGCTTCCCTTTTTCATGAGTTTTGATTACATGAGAATGATAAAAATAAAGTTTCCCTGTTTCAGGACTTTTCTAGATATCTTTAAACAACACTGGAGTTTTTCACTGCTGTGGGAAACATCCTCTCTGAGTCCTCGTTAATGAACAGCAGCTCGATGAGTTCACTCTGCGTCCGTCAGAGAGGAGGAACCAGGGCAGCGGGGGGAAATCAGGCCAGAGGGGACATCGGAAACACAATTAGATCAGAGACCATCGATCAAAAACAACTGTCAACAATTTTAGAATCCAATATTCAGCTCAGACTTTTCTATAGAGCAAAAATGCCCAACATTTGATGATTCCAGCTTCTTAAATGTGAGGATCTTTCTTGCATTTTTGAGTTTTGGACATTTTGTCGAGAAAATCATCTATAATTTGAGAACATTTTCACAAATGTAGCCTTAAGGTGAATCCCTAGATCTTACTCTATCAGGTAAATCAATTTTGTAATAGTTTTATTCATTCAAAGTATTCGGTTGAAGATCTAACTGGATGTGAAAAGATTATCCAATCATAGAAAGTCAATAATTTAGGCATAGAAAAATAACTTGTTCCAAAAACTGCTCAGAATACAGATATTCGGTTGAATTTCTGCTGGAGATTCTTCATTTATTACACCATTAAAACATGTATTTTATTAGTTTTTTTAAGCATCTGCACTGTCAGGAAAGCATACAGTGTTTCCTCACAGTATACAGGACTGTCTCAGAAAATTAGAATATTGTGATAAAGTTCTTTATTTTCTGTAATGCAATTAAAAAAACAAAAATGTCATACATTCTGGATTCATTACAAATCAACTGAAATA
>NW_011362587.1:0-3594 GCF_000735185.1 Notothenia coriiceps
ATGAGACAAATAAAGAGCTTTTTGAACATTAAAGCATGGAGACATGTCCCAGTAGAGACACTACATACTGATATGAACCTGACAATTAGCATGATATTTCCTCTTTAAAAACATTTGCTAGTAATAAAACTCAAATCCTTACGTACATTGATACTGAATTGTGTAATTAGGTCCAGGCTGCAGATGTACAGTATTTACAGAAGTAATTAAAGTCCTGTTTGCGCGTTACACCAACAATAGAACGTGCTGTAGCCACATGATTGATAGAGAGAAGATAATCATATTCTAACCAATTTAATATTTAATTCCTTAATTTATCTTATTTTCTCCAGATTTTTATATGCAACATTATCTGATCCATACACTTAGATTCCACACGACCTGATCCTGAGTGTCATTTAGACCCAGGGTCTCTGCTCTGTGTGAAGACCCCTTCCATCCACATGGTACTTTGCATGAATGACCTGAACACATAATGAACTCCTGAGCTCTCCTACAGAGCAGTTCAGTCATCAGTATAAAGTTTCTCTCATTAATCTCATGTTGTGGCATTGTGAGAAGCATCTTCTAACCAGTTCATAAAGACATTATAAATGCCGGCCATTATGTGCTATTTTTCCAACCACACGCTGTAATGTATCACCCTGATAGTGTTTGGATAAAACATTGTCTGATACTTCTGCAAAGCCGTTTTGTTTTGGTAGTATAGTTTCTGTCAAAATGTCACGGCAGTAAAGCCAATAAATCAAAGCATATAGACAAATTAAGGTAGAAATGATGAGAGGGGAAAGCATGAAACAGAGAAAAGTAATAGCTTCAGCGGAATGGGGTCAGAGAGAGGGGGAGAGGAAACAGACACGGACAGGGGGAGGGGGGGAGTAAAGAAGACACAGAGCGAGCTGGAGGATGAATCGACAGCGAATGAATAGGAGCACGGGGGAGAAATAGCCAGGTGAGGAGGGGAGGGATGGATAGGGAAAGGGCAGAAGAAGAATGATGAAGTGGCTGTGGCGGTGTGTGTGGGTTCGGCGGCAGCGAGGGGACATGGGAGGGGAGGGGGGGAGGCCGAGGGGCCGATGGCGATGAGAACATTATGGCTGGATAATGAAGAGGTTCCACGCTGTCAGCCAACACCATTCACCCTGCATGGCTCTGACCCCAAAGTGTCAACAAGCTAAACGACCGAGCAGCAGCGCATTACCGCGTGTACACACTCACCAACACACACGCATGCATGCACACACACGCAGACCGACAGACATACAAGCAGATAACGCCTCAACCAAATGTTTATCTGTGTGTGTCGGCAAATTATTCGTGGAAATGCAAACACACGGAGCACACCCACACTTGCTAGTAAAGCAGTAATCATTGTGATTGCAGTGTGTGTGTGTGTGTGTGTGTGTGTGTGTGTGTGTGTGTGTGTGTGTGTGTGTGTGTTGCAAATAGATACAGATTCACCCACACTGAACAAACTGAAACGCTGACTTTAATTTAATTTATTATGTCAACAAATGTCACATGACTGTATTAGGTTGGTTTGAACCGATAATATCAAGTTTAAATAACAAACATTAGGTTCAACTTCATATTATTGCTTTCAACTAACCTAATATAGTTATGTTACATTTGTAAAACATTTAATTAAAGTCAACGTTTCTGTTTGTTCCGTACACACACACACACACACACACACACACACACACACACACACACACACACACACAGCGGCTCCAGAGTGTGTAGCCAGTTCTTTGCTCTTTGCAGAGTAAATATCATATTCTTTATTGGGAACAGTGAAATTCAATCAATTGAGTCAACAGAGGTTGTTTCATAGAGCTAATCTCTGCTCACACATCACAACACAGAGTGAGTTTGGTGAAACCTGCCTTCAACAGTCTCTTTGTCTCTGTCCCTGTCTCCCTCTGTATATCTCTGTACCCTCGCAGCCCTCACTTTATCACACATTTGCACACAGGCTCCCCTTTTCCTCTTTTATTCTGCGCTCTATCTCCGTCTCTTATTCTCACTTTCTGTCGTTTTTCTGGCTGCCAGACGCAAAGCCCTATCTGGGCAGCAAAACATTCCCATTGTGCTCTTTTTCTGTTTCAATTCAATCTCGACTCTGCTGGTTTGACATGACAGGACAGAACCTTTTTTTTTTTAAGCTCTGTGAGACAGGCCGCTGCAGCCCACGTGTCCACCAAGGGTTTCTCCAGAATCCATTTCAATGCTCTGTAAAGCCCCACTACAGCCCTGCAGAGAGAACATGGCCCTATGGAAAGCTTTATAATAGAAGACCTTAGTGTATTATCTTATCGCACTGAAGAGGACTCCCTCTTTTCTGAGCTGACCACGTATTCATTTCCTGTCGCTGCAAACTCAGCACTTCTTCCATTTTATCTGCATGACGAGTGTAATCCTCCACGTCTTGCTTTACTGTTATTTGTGTATGTTGTGCATTAATTGTGTTCTCATGTAAACATGTGTAATTACTCCGTGCAGCCATTTTTGGCCTATACATTTATTTGGCCAAAAATATCTCTTGAATAAAGGTCAAATGAGTAAATTGTGGAATAACCCGTCCCTTTGGTTTACTTTCATAGTTAAACATCTGCAGGACAGTGCGGTAACTACGGTGGCCGACAGATTCAAACATTCTACAATGGCCTAAAACACTTCAATTAGGAGAAACGCGCTGTATCTTCAGAAACTATGCAAATATAAAAACACAAATGTGTCAAAACTCATGCAAATGAAGAAACATATTCACGTGTATCATTTAGAAAACATTAATCAACTTCACAAAACATACGCAGCATTTAATAAAAGCACTGCATAAAGGAAACGTTGAAAATACAAAACGCTGCAAGAAGCTCAAAACTCAACTGCAAGAAGCTCAAAACTCAACTGTTTTCTCCGCAAAGTGCCCAACCCTGTGGTGAGCAAAGAGCAAGTTGTGCATCATGGAAGATTTACCAACCAATAGCCCTTTGTTTGTTTCTAATATCGATTACAAAACCAAAATGAAATCATCATGGAAAAACTGTAAATGTTTTACAATCATGACAATAAAGCTGCATCACATTTAGATATGACAAATGTGTGTGTGTGTGTGTGTGTGTGTGTGTGTGTGTGTGTGTGTGTGTGTGTGTGTGTGTGTGTGTGTGTGTGTGTGTGTGTGTGTGTGTGTGTGTGTGTGTGCGTGCGTGTCTAACATTGATGAGAACCTCAGTCATGACTCACTCTGGGTTTTATGGCTCATACACTTTTGAACAAGCTGTCTTCTGTCTCTCTGTAACACTCCATCTTTTTCTCTGCTTTCTATTCATTTGTAGCTCGATCCTCCTTATTAAATCTCTCTCTCTCTCCCTCTCTATCTCTCTATCTCTCTGGCTCTCTCTCTCTCTCCCCCCACCTTTTCTCTCTAAGTCAATCCCTGGTCCCTGCTGGCGGTGAGTTCTAATGAGAAAACACAGGGGACCAACAGAATAATTAGGTTAACGTAGATTTGCATGTCCCCCTTCTACTCTCTCTACAGGGCACACACACACACACACACACACACACACACACACACACACACACACACAC
>NW_011362588.1:0-5262 GCF_000735185.1 Notothenia coriiceps
CACTTTGAATGGGGTGACGTCACGCTTCGCCGAACTGCATTGTGGGGAGCGTAGCTACGCGTTGCTCACGTTGAACCATGTTCCACTTTTGAAGCTTCGACGGAAGCGTCAGCCAATCAAATCCCGTTTATGAAAATCTACCAGTACAACTGCTACCCAATCAAACCGCGTATATGCTGCGAGT
Source organism: Notothenia coriiceps (assembly GCF_000735185.1). Taxonomy (NCBI): domain Eukaryota; kingdom Metazoa; phylum Chordata; class Actinopteri; order Perciformes; family Nototheniidae; genus Notothenia; species Notothenia coriiceps. Next base: position 185 of record NW_011362588.1, read on the forward strand.
AGTGAATCACCCGGTGCTGTATGATCAGTCTCTGTTCATCTACCGGGATACAAACCGGAGGAGCCAGGCATGGAGGGAGGTGGCAGAGATAGTGGGTGAAACTGGTAGGTTTTCGCCTGTTTGGGGAGTTTATATCCAGTTTACCTCGTTTAAACATTGAATGGACAGCTAGCAGGCATAGACAGTATATATAGCGAGCATGGAATGCTAGCATTTTGCTTTGTATGTCGGGGCCGGAGATTCATGTGATTGGTTGTTGGTCGCATTGTTCGCGTTGACTCCCCAAGTTTCAGACACGCCAAGCGTCAGCGCACGCTGCTGTGTGGACGCTCCGTAACTGACTTCTTGGTACAACCTGATAATAAGAAGTTACAATAATCCAGCCTTGAAGTAACAAATGCATGGACTAGTTTCTCTGCATCGTTTTGAGGCAAGATATGCCTGATTTTTGCAATGTTACGTAGATGGAAGTAGGCGGTCCTTGAAATTGATTTTATGTGGGCATATATATATATTCATTAATGATACCCAAAGGGCTAACACATTGACTTTGATTATCTCCTCACTTTTTCTAACTAATTTGACTGCAGGTTGACTTCTGTGCTTTTTATTTAAATGAGACACTTAGGATTGGTTGCCTTAAACCATTAAAAACATATTGTCAAGATTAGCCAGAAGGTAACTCAAAATAACTTTGGTAGTCCACGCAGATTGTGCCAGTAAAATGTAATTTGTCCAACACTTTGGTTTTCATCAACTAATTACATTCTCATCTGCCTTAGCTGCACTTAGAGTTTTACTGGTTATAAGTTAAAAGTAGCATGCTTAAACGCTAAAAAAAGAAGGGGGACATGGGAAACCTTCCTGCAAGAATGTAATTTATGAACATCATTAGTCTTGTGAAATGTTTTGTAACTAGGAAATGTAATTATTTCATTCAAAGATGGGACTTTTCTTGAGGTTAAGAAATATAAATAAATAACTGAAGATTGTTATGTTCCAGGAAATTAAACTGAGATAGTTTGACATCAGAGCAGATTGTACAACAGTTGGAAACACATGACTATAAACAGACAGATAAACAAAAAGAGCAGGAGAATCTTCAACAAACAAACAATGTATAGTCGTTAGGGAGAAAGAAGCTTCACCCCACTGAGCCTCTCTGGAAGTGAATGTTGATGTGAGTTTGCATCAGCTCACCATCTGTTCCTCACATAAGCCTTTCTCCTTTCTCCCTTCGTTTATCTCCACTGCTCTGTTTCTGTATCTGTAATGAATCACTCCTCATGCACACATGGTCACAATCAAAGGATCTCCTCTATCATGGAAGGAATTACTAGAATTCCCCTCTTGAGCCTAATAACGCTGACAGGCATGGTCATTATCAGAGTTTTTTTTCTCCACCCTCCTTCAGTGTTGCTTTTGAATAAGTCTGTTTAAACTATGACTACCTATTTATCCAACCATAATGTATTGGATTTATCTTATTTGGTTTGAAGAACGTTTTTTTTATTCACAGACCTTGCCTGTCTGTGTCCTATAAAAAGAGCTTCCTGCCAATCCGAAAATAGGTGTATTGAATCATGGCCTCTTTAGCTGCCTAACAAGCCTTTGTGGCTTGACCACATAATGACAACCGCAGTAAAACACCAGGTTTTAATGCTGGCCTCAGCCACAACAACTCTGAAAATAAATATGTCACCTGGAGATTGATTAAATGTAATTATACAAAGGGATAACTAAAAGCTTTGAATAAACAACACATACAACCTAAGTACATTTATTTTATATTATTTCCTACTCTTGTCTCCATCAGACTCCAAGACAAAGTCCAGGAGACCATCGAGGCTCTGCGTCTGGCAGGGATCAAAGTATGGGTGCTGACAGGGGACAAACATGAGACGGCGGTCAGCGTCAGCCTGTCCTGCGGACACTTCCACAGAACCATGAACATCCTGGAGCTCCTGCAGCAGCGCTCTGATAACGAGTGTGCTGAGCAGCTCCGCAGACTGGACAGGAGGTGAGTGTGTGTCGTAAAATGTAAAATATTCACAGTAAGTCTTAAAATGCATCTTAAAGCAACATATTCTGATTACATTGGAGCTCTCTTTTTATATGCATGACTTTTTGAATGATGTCCTGACGCTGTTGTCTGCATATGGGTTTAACTGTCAGGTTTTTTGTAAATAATAAAAACCTGGGAATACTCTTCATTTTTCAAGATGCCAGTTTTTGGAAATGTTTCTGCAGTAGGCAATCCTAGTTTGTTGCTCTAATAAAAGTCAAGGGCAGGAATTGGTACAGTGATTAAAGTGCTGTTTGTTTGTATGCTTGTGTCCCAACTGAAAACTGGATGTAAATATTTAAATACCATATTTGGGTGCTTCAACTTACTGCGCACCAACAAAAGCTCAAAAGTGCTTCTAAGTGCTAAATATTTAAAATAGAAACACTCTAAATAAAAACAGGATTTGTTTGTGATAAATGTGTAGAAAACAAAACATAAAGTAACAAGATTATCTGCTGCTGAATGGACTAAAAGTCAAATCTAATACAGCATTAGATAGATGTAGTAGTTCTTTCTATTGCTCTCCTCATCCATAACTAATCATATAATGTATTCTTAAACTTGCTCTCTGATTTCTTCCAGGATCAAGGAGGACCATGTCATACAGCACGGGTTAGTCGTGGACGGGGCCAGCCTGTCTTTAGCGTTGAGGGAACACGAGAAACTCTTTATGGAAGTGTGTAAAAACTGTTCAGCTGTGCTGTGCTGCCGCATGGCCCCGCTGCAGAAAGCTAAGGTACCAGTCCTCTGCCATAAACACCCACCCACCCACACACACACCAAAACTCTTTACCCTCGTGTCCATGTGTCAATGATATGTTGTTCTGTCCAGGTGGTGCGTCTATTTAAAACCTCCCCAGAGAAACCAATCACCCTAGCTATTGGGGACGGAGCCAATGATGTCAGTATGATACAGGAAGCTCATGTGGGCATAGGTAAACAGTCATCTCAAACACAGTGTGCTCTCTAACTTTGATATTGTATAGACCAGTGTATCCTTCAGTGTGTGTGTGTGTGTGTGTGTGTGTGTGTGTGTGTGTGTGTGTGTGTGTGTGTGTGTGTGTGTGTGTGTGTGTGTGTGTGTGTGTGTGTGTGTGTGTGTGTGTGTGTGTGTGTCCCAGGTATCATGGGGAAGGAGGGTCGCCAGGCCGTGAGAAACAGTGACTATGCAATCCCCAGGTTTAAGTTCCTGGCTAAACTTCTGCTGGTCCACGGTCACTTTTACTACATTCGAATAGCTACGCTTGTACAGTACTTTTTCTACAAGGTGAGTTACTTAAAGCTATCTGCATATTTTATTTGTATTACAAGCTACAGAATGATAATCCAGAGTTTTGAAAAGTGCTTTTTAAACTGGACTCGCACAACTCCATGTCTTGAGCTGAATAAGTCTGTAGGAGCTCTACAAGGCCCAGTGTTCGGCCATCTCTCATGTCACTGCAATATATATATTTTTTTCACTCTTTCTTTTCCAGAACGTGTGTTTTATCACGCCCCAGTTTTTATACCAGTTCTTCTGTCTGTTTTCACAACAAGTAAGTCTCTTTATCTCTACACCCTCCACTATTTCATGTCATTTTAGATTTGTTTAGGGTTTTAATGCCATTGGCTTCCTAGAATGCATTCTTAACTATACCTAAGTTTCTTTTTAAATACCTCCCTCGAATTGAGAGAGTTTGATATCCCGTTTGATTTGCATTTTTTACTTTAAAATTAAAAAGCCCAATAAGCCAGAACATTGAGATTGAAATGTTGTTCTGGAAGCCTGTGAAAATTGCTGTATTATTTAAACAGTGGATGTCCCACTTTGCATTTAAACTCTTCATTCTCACTCTTCACCACATCGCTTTAGAACTTGAGTTGAATTATTTATTAGACTATTATTGGCATTAAATCTAAACCTCTGTCTGCTACCAAAGTAATTACTTCTGTCCGAGACCCTAAGAAATTACAACCATTCTTTTTTGCCTGTGTATTCAAACCTGATAAAGCTCTTGCCTTTTTTTAAATGTATTGTAAGTTATCTAAGATAACCTGTTTGTTTAAGTTTGGTCTAATGGGTTTGTGTTAAGTGAAATGCTGTCTCTTTTCCGTCCCAGACTCTGTATGACAGTGTTTATCTGACACTGTACAACATCTGCTTCACCTCGCTTCCCATCCTGGTGTTCAGCCTGTTTGAACAGCTGGTCCATCCACACGTACTGCAGAATAAACCTGGCCTGTACAGGTAAGCTCACATGTCATCTCGGTAATATTATACAAAAGCAATAACTGTTTAAGGGTCGCTTGCATATATACAACATGTATGTATAACTGCCATAAATGTATACGAAAAACATAGTCAATTGTTTTGTGGTACACCATCTACATTCACAAATTGCTACTGTTTAACAAAGATGGCTAAAATACATTTTGTTTACATTTTGATAAGAACAAGCACAAAATAGTATGTAGTACTACAGAATGCAATTCCTGAAGAAATTGCTAGTGGGAATGCTTTATGCTGAAAAGCTGACGCTAAACTACTATGCTGAAATGTAATATGTAAGAAGAAAGTGGAGAATTTAGATTGAAATTATACATGAGCACTGGGGGCTTGAATGTGTGATGAGAGAAGAAAATAAAGTGAAAAGGCTTGGAAAAGCAGCAGAATATTTGAACTGCAAACTTTTGAACTAACTTGATGGCGAATTATCTGTCGCCATGCCAGCGACATTTGATGACATCCCATAATACGCTTAGATGCATTGATGGCTGCGTCTTTACCAAACCTGTGAAGTTTCGGCCGTTTGGAGCATTTTCACTGATACAGGGTCCCACGATTCAATAAAGTCAGACTGAAGCACTCCTTCGTGCATCAGTCAATCCTCACAGTAAATACAGAGCTAAATCCCAGATCAAATGCACGCTGAAGGTTCTTTGAGCATGTTTTCTCTCACTGATTGTGCTGTTATGTTAAATGTTTGTTGTTTGTGTTTCATGTATTGTGTCTGGATACTTGTCTGTTGAT
>NW_011362589.1:0-4513 GCF_000735185.1 Notothenia coriiceps
CATCCGACGGGAGGAAATTCAGCAGCTCTCACTACCGATTTGTAATCCTAATTTAATCATCATCTTCACCACGATCATGTATGTTTATGTTCGCCGAATTGACATGAAAGCACTGACATATATGAATATACTGTAGTCAACTTCATTAAAACGTTATTAACGTGCCTAAACTCAGTAATTCACCATTTCTACGCATGACAACACACTTTGTCCGTGTTTGGCTCTCTCGCCGCAGAGTGAAGCGTTCCCGCATTGACGTCACTTCCGGCTTCCCCCAAAACCTCAAAATGAGTCGAAGGAATTTTCCCGCGATGTTCGAAATTATTGATATTTATCGGAACGGTATCGCTTTTTCTTTTTTAAACTGACGGTTCGAGATTACTAGTAGCCCACTATTTCATTGCACAACAGTTGTTGGGTTCGTGTCACAGGCACTTTAAGCTTATGTATTCAGTCATTATTCAATGGTATACTAAAATCCATGTGAAAAAAATTGCTTCTCACTGTTCTCAGGTCAAATATTTATATGTGATTAAAAATGCGATTAATTTCGATTAATTAATTACAAAGCCTCTAATTAATTCGATTAATTTTTTTAATCGAGTCCCGGCCCTAATTTAAACACTTTGTAAGTATATATTTCTACATAAACTACACTCAAATATACCTTTAATTGTCAGATAAGGATAGTCAAACATTATATAATTACTTTTCAGTGCTCGGAAGGGCCCAAAATAAACAAAGCGATGTTTGAACAGCTGGTTACTGAAGTGTGTCAGGTGAGGATACAGCGCCGGGTTGATCGGGGACTCGTACCTTGAGCAGAAAGACCTTGGACCCGTGAGCTCTGAGGTTCATGTGCTGCCAGGATAGGTATTCATTAACACGAGCACGCTGCTGCAGGTCAGCTGGGTACCAGTGATCTGCCAATGACGACGAGTGTTTCTGCAGCATGTACTTCAGGATCGCCACGCTGCAACACAGACAGCATGGAGAAAAAAGGGGAACCAAGGAATGTTTTAAAATAGTGAAAGTGTTTCACCTCATTGCTTTTGATCTGCACTGGAAATGTAATCAAAAGGCCAGGTAACAGTAATGTTATCTCAATTTCAAAAACTAGGAAATTGTCACAGGAACTCTAAATATTGACATTAGTAGAACTTTTTTAAAGTTTACACTAAATAATCTCTTTAATTACGTTCAACAGCCAGGTTGACGGTGCAGACCTTCCTTCGTCCATTATTTCCACTTCTGGAGATTTTAAGGTAATGATTAGATAAAGCTAAAGTATTAGAAATAATATTTTAACATCACAAACTCAACGAAACACATCTTTAAACCATCATAACTTACTTGCAGGTGTCTTAATATGAAAAGATGGATCAAACGTGGCCATTAATACTGGCTTTGAAAACAAATTGGTATCTAAAAGGAAGTCAACCATTAAACCAAGTCTTTGTTATACCTTTCCGTCAGAACGAAGCTTCCATCCTTCATGACGGGAACCTTCCTCATGACATTGATCTTTCCAAATTCCTCGCTGTACTGTTGCCCTGAGAGAAACACACACAAATCAGAATCACAGATGTGTTTGAATAAAGACAACATTTCAACCAAAAATATAAAAAGTATACATGAATTAATGGGTTCTTCCACCATTTGGCGAAGAAGGGTAAAATTAAAAACATGAAAAAAAGATGGTGTTTTTTTTAACCCTCCCAACAGCTCTGCCCTTCTTTTTTTTTTTTTTTTCTGTCACGTCTCTGTTATACTCGATCACCTCAGGGACGGAGGAATGTTTTGTCTGGATGCTTTGACCTTTGGCCCTCTACATCCCGCTCTCTGTTTGCCTGCAAAGATTGAAGTCTGCCGATAGGTCTGGGTGAGATGTAGCAATGTAAACTAATAGGAGTTTTCTTTTTATGTTAGTGCTTACAGATCAAGTTCAAGGCCTGCGTGCGGGGTGCTCAACTCCCAACATCAAAAAGTGTTAGAGTAAAAAAACACAAAGAGAAAGAAAAGGCTACAAAAACACGACAATGTTCCTTTATCTAAGTCAAGCCATTAAACTCTGCAAACTCAATATAGGGGAACTTTGTGCATATTAACAAATCATATAATAAACTATTTTAAGTCAGAGCTAGAAACTACTTGAACACAAATAAAGTGGAAGTGCATGCAATCAAAAAGTCTCGTCCCTGTATCTTCTGTAGCAATGTAAACTAATAGGAGTTTTCTTTTTATGTTAGTGCTTACAGATCAAGTTCAAGGCCTGCGTGCGGGGTGCTCAACTCCCAACATCAAAAAGTGTTAGAGTAAAAAAACACAAAGAGAAAGAAAAGGCTACAAAAACACGACAATAACTAACCTTGTTGCCGTTTACTTCGTAAGTCTAAGCCAGTTAAAACTCTAGTCAAACTCAACTATAGGGAAAACTTTAGTGCCATATTAACAAATCATATAATAAACTATTTTAAGTCAGAGCTAGAAACTACTTGAACACAAATAAAGTGGAAGTGCATGCAATCAAAAAGTCTCGTCCCTGTCTCTTCTGTGAGATTACCTGCAGAGAGTTCCACCAACTTAAACTCAAAGGGAATCCCGATAGCTTTGGCCAACAGGAAGACGGAACGGCAGGGCTGGGAGTGCAGGTCGAGGTAGAGCTCCATCCTGTCAGAGTCTGAGGCTGCTGTGAGTTCAGCCCTCTCCCACCTCGCCTGTTATCCTCCGTCCGACAGGAACTCCGCCTCTCCTCGCTGTGAGGCTCGTTGATTTTTAAACGGTGGCGACAGTTCAAAGTAAGCAGGCCGTCGTGGTTGAGCGGTCCGACCTTTGGCCTCCGCTTTGCTCAACATTTTGTAAACATTGTGGAGATTATCACATTTGTATCTGCTCGCCGTTCCCCTAGTCTGTAAATAATTGTCCTCTTTGTAATGAGTTTACAGCAAATCATATGGATAAAAGATAAAGATACAAATATGTTATTGTCATTTGATGAGGCTGGCTTTGGCTTAGGTAAGGGAAAGAGATCTAGGGCTGAAGGAATCGTAAAGTTGACTTTAATTAAATGTATTATGTCAACAAATTTCACTCAACTGAATTAGGTTAGTTGAAAGTAATAATATCAAGTTGAACCTGTAATATTTTTTATTTAACTTAATATGATTGCTTTCAACTAACCTAATACAATTATGTGAAATCTGTTGACATAATACATTTATTTAAAGTCAACGTTTTAATTTTTAAATAAGAATTTCAAATCAGAGGGTTGGTATGTTTGTGAAATCCAATTATGGCATTTTATTTTTGCATTGTGCAAAGTGATTTCGTATGTTTTTTGAGTAGAAATCTTGCTGAAACAGATGTTAGCTACGAGAGGCAGGGGAAAATATATTGTTTTCTTGTTGCAGTCATTTTGTAATCCCTTTAAATGGAAGAGGATTAGTTCAAATCCGTGTATCTACCGTCCAATTGTTTTTCTTTATTAAACACGTAAACGGGAGAGCGTTTGAGAGGCCTTTTTGCTTTTTGCTTTTTACATTACTAAATGGTCTAATGGTCATTGGAGCGAGGGGCGGGGCGAAACTCACGGAAGTGATTTCAAAACAAAAGCGGTGATAATATTATTATAAACAAAGGGAAACAAGGTAAATTTAGCGATCACAACGAAAACGGCCAAGACACATATTGAGCCCAGAAAATGAATGTTACTAACGGCTGTAAATATAATAAGCCTATGTCTAAAATTGTTAGGAGATTAGGAGATTTAAACTACACAGCGATTCTGCACTGCGGTCACTCAGCCGTCTCTCGAGTTTGTTTTTTCAAATCAGCTGCTCTTCATTCCTGCTATATTTGACGAGTGATACAAATATGTTTTACCACAAGTTCTTAAGAAAACTGACACTGTTGAACTCGGTTCTAGTTTGACTTCTACCAAAAATAAAATGAAGTACTTTTACTATGTACTTTGTGAGTAATCCTCTGTCAGAGTCCCCTCCATGTTTTTCTGCTGTCTTTGATGAATGATACAAATATAATTTCACCATTAGTTCTAAATGAAATTGATACTATTTGACGTTGTATTAGTTAGCCTACTACTTACAATACATTGAAGTACTTTTACTGTGTATTGTTTGAGAAATACTCTGTCAAAGTCCCCTGCTGAGAACAAAATCAAGCCACTTCTGCTAAGTTTGATGAGGGAATTCTTTTTTGTCATTAGTTCTTCGTGAGATTGATCCTGTTGGACTCAGTAGTGAAACAACCCCCAAAAGTACCATGAAGTACTTACTGTGTACTTTTCCAGTACTCCTCTGTCAATGTCCCCTCCTGAGTACAAGAATGCATATTTCTCTGCTATTTTGAATAAGCATTAAAAAACCTTTCTTCATGAGACTTATATTGTTTGACAGAGTATTTTAAGAGGATGGTAGACATAATATCAGCAATACTTTCAGTCAGTACTCCGGCAGCAGCATTTTAGCCCTTGGAAAGTCTTTAGAGTCTGGCC
>NW_011362590.1:0-3992 GCF_000735185.1 Notothenia coriiceps
CACAGTACACTCACTACACTCCCCCCCTCCCTCCCTCCCTCCGTCTGCACATGCCCACAAGGACGAAACCTAAAAAAAAAAAAAAAAGTGTTTTTATTCTGACTGAAGTTATAATTCTTCTTTAAAATATTCCTTTACCTTCAGCAATGTTACCCCACCATCAGATTGTTATTGACTTATTTCCAGCTTTTCACCCGCCGTCTTGTACGATGTATAGCCGGAGTCTTTTTTCACGTATTTGTCATTATGAGTGTTCAACGAGTGTTCCTTATTTCAACGAGTGTTCCACATTTAGGAGGAGGTTCGTCTCAGCCTTGGCTTCTGAACAGTTAACACGTTATTCAGTTTCCTTTTTCAATGCCAGGATTCTTAATGTCTTCCTATAATGATTGATAGCTTGTTGTCACAGAGCCTTTACTTGCTGAGGGTCTGTCTCTGAGAGCAGGGAGATATTTAGCCAATTATTAACCTTTTTTTTTAGGGCTGTATAAGATTTAAATTAGGGCTGTGAACGCTGCCGATTAATCTGGAGACCTTAACCCAAATTAATCACATTACCAAGTTTGGCCTAAAGTTGCCCCCGTAATACCAGCATGGATGTTTACCATGAATTGCATGGCATTGAAAAAGCGTGAGAATGTGCTCCAGCTACACGTATTGCTGCGTGTCTTTACGCCAAATATCCAGAATCTAGGGAAAACATCTTCTGAACTTCCCCACTCAGACCCTCCAGACCCGAGCAGTTGTGTAGAAGTCCAAGGCACGGGCCGGCGCATATCGGTCAAAGTAATCCCTAGCCATATGAACTTTGACCCTAGGAGATGGAGGACAGAGGTGGAGAAGCACAACGCGTCTACGTAAATGCACTCTCTTAGGATAGGTTGAGGGAAAGAAGTAAGAAGTAAGAAACAGAGGTGAAAAGGCACACCTCTGTTTGAAAGATATATTAAACATGCATTATAAAATAGAAAAACCTCTGATTCCTCTAAATATATATATATACATCTATCTATCTAAAGTTACCAGTTAATTGTGAGCTTCTTTATCCCAACACCACACGTGTATTGGTTTTATCTCCAAAGTAAATGCTAGTGTTTTAAACTTGTGATTGATAATGATTAATCACAGATCATTCTTTAATGGACTGACGGCACTAACCTGAGTCTCTGCTTCTGTCCTCAGGCATGATGCGAGGGGCTCCTCCTGCTCCGCCCGTCGGGAGGTGAACTCAGGACTTTAACTCTCAGTCAGCCGTGGTGGAGACAGAGTGGTGAAGAAGAAGCACTCAAAACACACACACTAACACTAAATCCACCAGCTGAAAGCACAACACTACGACTTCTCGCCGCTCTCCTTTCTTCTGTCTTTGCACGAGGAACAGAAAACCACTCGGAGCTCAGAGGCTTCATATCATATCAGGACCGAAACTCCAAACACTTCCACGTCTGTGCATTCCTCCATTTTTCTTTAATCATGATAATAATGGTGATTTTCATAATTCTGTTTGATTTTAATATGTTGGTGTCAGCATTAGTTTTTGAAGGGGGAGGGGGGGGGGGACTTAAACACTACAATGAGAGACTTGTGAATGAATGTTTGCAGCAGAGGAAATCCCCACGAAAACTGATAATGCCATGAATGTGTGGGGCTTATGACGGTTATTTTTTTATTGGGTTTTTTGTGTCTTTAAATAGCCATTCCAGCAGTGCCAGGTGAGGGTGCGCTTGAATTCTGTGTCGGTGTGCCAAAAGCGGGTGGAGTTAAACGATCTGCACAGGACAGTTTCCATACATGTTCGATTTATAACTGACTTTTTTATTTGATTTCCTTGTTTTTCGACTAAATGCTTTGATATAGGGCTGAACAATGCTTTGAAAATCTGATCAAAATGCCAAAAAAAATCCGACTGCAGTTTCTATATCGAAGGACCCACAATAAAAGGGTTAAATGTGAGTCAAGAATACAACTTTAAATGTTGTATTAACTTGTCTACATATCATGTTTTCTTAGACTCCCTGCTAAAATCAAAACATAATCATTCTTATATTTTCAAAAAAATGTAAAATAATTATGTAAAAATTATCATTCCTTCTAAAATCGCAACTGCTACACAAGTCAAAAATGATCACACACTTTTCAAATCGTTCAGCCCTACTGGAAAGCTTGCCGGAAACATCCACAGGTCGTTAGTTTTTTACACTTTGGAGAGGGTCACATCCCTGTTTTGTCTTACTTTGGTACCCCTTATTACTTTCCTTTTATTTTTGGGGGTGTCTATCTTCAGCCGATGTTGCACGAGCCGAGACACTGTGCATGATGCTTATTTATGCACGTATGATAACAGGAAAACCCCTGGGAATAGGATTCACGTGGATGTGACAAACATCCAGAGACACTACGAGGGTGCGTCCCTGATTTGTCCCTGATGTGTTTGAGAATCACTCAGCGGAGGCCAACACTAAATTATGTTCTCGTTTACTCGACCAAGTATGTATGATTGGAGGTGTTTATAAGGGATCATTTATCTACTTCCTGTCCAAGGGAAGTCCGTTGAAAAAGCTGGTCTGAATCCATCATTTTACCTTTTGCTGCTGGTGGCCCTTTTGTAAGTGTGTTTGGCCAGAGAAAGATATTTAGATGAATTGCTATGCAAGGAGCAGTTTGTACAGATGGTAGTTGGTAACCAAAAAGAAAGACCGAAGCAACACTTAAGTGCCAGAGAGCTGTGGAAGCAGACAGGTTATTCACTTACTCTTTAATCTTGACTTTAAAACACTAACTACATGATTCTCAATGCTGCAGCGCCCCCTGCTGGTCATGCCTTACACCGGTCTGTTGTCACTCATGGGTACCTGTGCTTTTTGTTTGTTTTTTAGGGGGGTAAAGATGATGACAACAAGGTAAATAAGAAACAAGTTTATTTGAAAACGCAATAAATATTGTATATTGACATTAAGGAATATGGTAATCATAGTTATTGATCTATTTTTATGTTGTAAAAAGCTTGTAATATAGGAAAGAGAAATGATTATAACAAGTCGGTGAGCTTTGGTGTGATAGTAGCACTTCTCTGGATGTTCGGCCATGAGGGTGAATGAGCTGAATGGATGTGTGCGACGATGTTTGCCAACGAGCCAACATTCTGGGGATCCCGTTTGGTATGAATCCACCTGACGGGTAGTGTAGAGACGAAGACTAAACGATGTCACTACACTTCCTGTCCCGGATGTATGCTCACGTTAACGTCTCCTCACACTGTCCACGCTGAAGAGCAAAAACCCCTGTGGTCATTTCATGTTAATCAACCATGTTTTTATCATTTGAAATCATTTCAAATAAATATGGGGAAAAAGGGTAACTGATGCAAGGTGTTTGTGTGTTCTCTTCCTGCTATGATGTATGTGTTTTTAATGGGTCTGTCATTTGAAATGAATGGGGGGAAACATGTAAATCCTTAAATAAAGTCAAAGTGGCATTAGCACGACACAAAGATAATCAAAGACACATTGAACATCTGTTAGTGTCACTGTTATAACTTTATCTTGGATTGATTGTATGAGTTTTTGTGTAGAATCTGACTCAAACTGGGCCCTACAGCTATCGGGTGCATTGGGTCGGTCATTTGGGAAATTGATCTGAAAATACAAAACTTGATTATGAATATTTAGTCAATCATCACCTCTAATTCTCACTGAGAGCATTGTGTGTTTTAAGTGAGTTTGCTTATTCTTCATTTTACAGTGGATGTTATCCTCGCTCTCTTTTATATTGGCTTATCCTATCTTAGATATGTTGGAATAAATAAACACAGGGTTCGTTAAATTGCAATGCAGTATTTTACTGTTGTAGCTGGGAGGCTGTGGCTCAGTGGAGTAGTGCACTGATCTTTGAATCGAGGTAGCAAGTTCGAACCAGCGCAGAAGAAAACTAAATACAGTCAAACTTAAATTTAACAACTGGAAGGTCACATCCCTGACATCCACATCTCCGGA
>NW_011362591.1:0-3941 GCF_000735185.1 Notothenia coriiceps
TTGACTGATTTTGTATCGCTTTGCATTTCTGGGTTAACAGACTGGAAAACGATAGGTCGCCTGTGAAGTTTTGGGCCATTTCGAGCATTTTCACTGAAGTTATGAGAAAACCGTGTTTCATGGTGAGCATTGTGTCGCCATGGCAATAGCATTTGAAGAAATCTCAAAACTGTCCCGTAGATGTCTTCACGGCTGGACTGTTAGCACACATGTGAAGTTTGAGCACTTTTTCAACATTTTCATAGGAGTTATACATTTACATTTAGGAGGTTACATTTCTCTTCTCTCTCTCGTCTTTCTCTCTTCTCTCTCTCTTCTGTTGATCTCCCTCTCTCTTCTCTCTCTTCTCTCTCTCTCTCCTCTTGATCGCCCTCTCTCTCTTCTCTTGATTGCCCTCTCACACATATGGTGTGTGTGTGTGTGTGTGTGTGTGTGTGTGTGTGTGTGTGTGTGTGTGTGTGTGTGTGTGTGTGTGTGTGTGTGTGTGTGTGTGTGTGTGTGTGTCTTTGTGTCTTTGAAGCAGTAATGATGTTGCTATCTCGCTCCGCATCTCTCCTCATTGTCCCACGGACTATTTGGTCATTTGTGGTCCCTGTAAAATCCTTTCTTCTGAGATTCACCCCAGCTTTTTTTAGTGTGCCAAGACGTACGTTACCTTTCTTGAACCCATTTTTGGTCAGCTGAGATATTGATACAAATTGAATGCACTGGGTTTAGTGTTACTCATGTGTTGTGCTCAGCTATAGCAGCCTATTAGGAATTTAATGCGTAGCTAAAACTCCTAATGACCCATAATAAATCAATGAAAGACACTTTATAATGTAAATGTAAAACTCTTGTCCTTGTGCAATTTCAATTTCCACATATATAGAGTGGAAACTAAAGACAATTTGAAAGAGAAGAGTACAATTGCTAAATGTGTTTTTAGAGAGTTGTTGTTGTTTTGATGAAAGCAAAATGCCAGGAAAAACTATTTAGCAAATGAATGATAATGCAAATGAATTGTGTGACTTTAAAAACCACTGATGCTTTGTTGAAGAGATGGAAAAAAGCGGCAGATTGAAACAATCTCCTTATCGTGTCAAACAGATCTAACATAACATTCCTGTCATAAATACCTCAAACAAACGTAAATGCTATTGTAATTCTGAGACAACCAAGAAAATTGCAATTGGCAGCCCTAAGTAAGACGGGTACAGAAACTAAAATGAGCTCCCAACAGCTTGGGTTGGTACCATAATGGATAATGGTCTTTCACTTAGTCTGCACACTTGCCCATTGCAACTAAATGAGACACCCGATACTCTTCATTTGGAGCCGGCTTGGGAGCTGTATAAATACAAAAGATTAAAAAAGATACCAGCCTAGACATGTTTGAATCTGGCCAGCAGTGTATACCTCTAGCTGCAGAATTAGCCGATTCGAAGGTCGACCTGTATGTAAAATGAGTTGCTGACACCATTTCCGTCATTTGAGAGGGCCGTTTTCCCCTCCATTCCCTCAGAGCTCCTCAGGAGAGAACAGACCGGCAGAGGCAGCCACAACGTTCACCACTGTCAATATTTACAGTCCTGAGTGAATCACTCTGCATTACAATAACATTCCCTGCGTGCCTTTACATCAAGAAGACATGAGAAAAAGAAAAAAAACATTAGAGAAGAGGGGTTGCAGCAGGAAATATGTGCCAGCAGCGATAAACGTTGGGCAAAGGAATCTGCTGATGGTGTGTGTGTGTGTGTGTGTGTGTGTGTGTGTGTGTGTGTGTGTGTGTGTGTGTGTGTGTGTGTGTGTGTGTGTGTGTGTGTGTGTGTGTGTGTGTGTGTGTGTGTGTGTGTGTGTGTGTGTTGGATTCAGGTTGAGTGGATGGAATTTCAGTTTGCTGCATGTGGGTGGATTGACAGTTTGAGAACTGTCAGCGCATGTCGAGGAAATAACTGCATGTCGTAACCATATCTGGTTAAATGGGTGCATGAAGCCAATCGGAAAAATGTGCATAATATTTCAGTTGAGTTTAAACGTCACATAGACAATGTCTGCTATAAAAGAGCAATATTAACTATCAGCTGCATGAATGTTTTATATTTGAGAGAAGCAGTTGTTTTTATTGCACATATGGAAGAATCACAAAACCCACCAGAGAAGGATCCCACAGTTTCCCAAGATTATGCAGACAAGCGTTAAACATTATTCTTTAGGTTGTGAGAACAATTTATAGTACTGTTTTGTTTCTTGTATGAAAATAAGCTAGGGTTATATCTGATCTCTCGGGGTCAGAGGGCTTATTTCCATTTTATTTTTACAGTTGCAACACTTACTGGAGACGCTGTCAGAGTTAATAGAAAGTCCTGATGACACACAGGCTCGCTGCCTTATGTAATGTCTGCAACAAAATAGGTCTTGTTTTGTATTGCCGTTCTACAATTCTGACATTTAATATCTACACACCTAAATTACTATCCATGATTTTCAAACCTTGGTGATGTTGACAAATGCTACCAATGATGGATTTGTAGCTTTCAAAAACACTACCGTGTCCATTAAAGATGTTAGGCGTTACATTCATAAGTCTGACTCTAACGCCTAAAAACAAACTGTTTGTGCCACCATTTCTACCAACCCTCTAACTTTTTTTGTTTTTTTTAAATCACTGACTAGTTGACAAATAATCCTCACAATTTCGGAGCTAATTTACAACTCCTAGGTTTGAGTTTCTGTCCAATCAATATTTGACTATTTGTTTCATCTTTGGCTGACTTGCACATCTGAAGCACCGAGCATTTTTTCAGTTGTGACCCAACCCAACACTGACATGGAAATGAACTAGTGCAATTGAAAAGCACAGTAGGGCAAGTGTTTAATGTCATCTGCCTCCTATCGCATTGTCCCTCCAAGTTCAATGTTTAGTCTGGCTGTTCTAACCCATAATGCACAAAAAGCTACATATCAATAGAGGCTGGCTGGCGGTTTAATCCATCTTTTTTATGTTTTTGAGATTAGCTGTTTTCATCCCTCTTCAAAACCCCACTACCCGGTGAGCAGCATTGTCAACGGACCTTTTCAGAGCGCTGCTATCCTCAGCTGTTTGGCTCAGAGCGGCCCCAGCTATCTGGCGTCTGGAGACAGAGAGAAAAAGAGTACTTGGAGATGGAAAGAAAAGAAGGAGGTTAGAGGTGAGAGACAGCTAGAGAGAAGGGGAGAGAGAGATTGAAGGGGACACTGGAAGGGGGTGGAGGGAGCTTCAAGCAAGAGACCGAACAAGAGAGAAGACATGGGTTCAGTGGGAGAGAGGGAGATATAGAGGTTGAGGTTGAAGGTTGAGTGGGTGAAAAACAGAATGAACTGACTGAGCCAAGCCAAGGGAAAGCATTAGTACTATTTGTGTGACAGCTAGACTGTTATCTGCTAGACTCTGGACTATTATCTTCTTCATTACCCCTTTTAGTGAGCTACAATAAAGAGGGGTTGAAGGAAGGAAGAAAAGGCAGAAACGTTGAGGCCAAGTGGAGGGTGAGAACAAATGGTCGAAAGTGGATAACAAGGTTGACAAGAGAAAAAAAACGAAGCGGGCAAGAGTTAATCAGACTGAGGGAGCAACGCATAACATTAGAAAAGTTTCTCTGTTTTCTGGAGGACATAAAGTCATCTTGTATTGCCTCTAATAACATGTTACAACTCTAAATGTATAATATTGATGGTATGGTAAGCATGAAACGATCAATATAATAAATTTCACAATATTACCTGCCAACTTGAATATTGTTTGATAACACTTTATAGTTAAAGGTGGGGTAGGTAAGTTTGAGAAACCGGCTCGAGATACACTTGTTGTTATATTCCATGGAATGCTCTTAACATCCCGATAGCAATGAATATCTGAAGTGCTTTGACAAAAAATCCATAAAAGAATGTCATCTGTGGAAGCCGTAGTACTGTAAAAAGCA
>NW_011362592.1:0-3432 GCF_000735185.1 Notothenia coriiceps
CTTGTTTATGGCTGGTTATGGCTAGTGTGTGTGTGCGTGCGTGCGTGCGTGCGTGCGTGCGTGTGTGTGTGTGTGTGTGTGGTATCCCCACAGTTATCAACACACACTTATTATTAAGAAAATAATGAATAATACCCACATTAAGAAAATAATACAACATACGATACATTTGGCTGACCGCAAAAAGCCCTCACATTATTTATGAGGCTGTGCTGAAACCCTGAAAACAACAAGATTCAAAGGATCTTTTCCCCTCTTTTTTATTCATTACTTTATATGATTTATTTTGATTTTATTTATGCTTTTCGCTTCCTGCTCCTCCTTGCACACACCTCCATATTCCTCTGGTCATATGAATACATACATAAATACACTTTCATACATGCAAAGAAACACATAGAAATGTATCTGTAGTTCTACACTGACGAAAGCAACAAAACATCTGTACACAATTTACACGCATTTGCAATGTCAGGTCTTATGACTATTTTGTGTTACTGTGTTTGTATTTTGTTAGAACCATGTGTGTCTAAATGTTCACCTTTTGTACCGTGTATATTGTACTAATACAAAAATAAACGACACATGAACCCAACAGTGAATGACTATATTTCCATGACTTGAAGGCAGATGGAGTTCGACTGTCTTCTGTGTTTTCTGTTGGCCACTCGTCAAAAAGGACGAGACAGATTACGAAGTTACCAGAGTTAAAAAGAAAAGTGTTGACTTCCTTTCTCATCCAAAGTCAAGCAGTGAGGAAACTCATAACAAAACGTGTATGAAAGAAACAGCCAATAAAACCACTTGAGCTTTGACACAGTTTCCTGCATTCAGCAGCGTGTGAGCCAATCGCTGACCTGCAGCCGTCAGACTGAGCCTCTGTGGAGGAGGACGCATTGATGCACTGTGGCAGAGAGGATAAACAGACTTTATGGTGCATTACAGAGGCAGACAAACACACAGGCAAGTATAAATGTGGCCCACGGCATCTTTGGACGTGTCAAATTAAACGCACCGCCTCCTGTTGTGTACTACATGAGAGGTCTGCCTCTTATGCCATTAAGTGCAAATAAAAGCATACACACGCCCCAGGCTGGATACACTCCTGTATGTCTTGCAGTTTGTCAGCTGTCAGCAGGATGGCATGTTAACCTCCCCCCCCCCCACCACACACACACACACACACACACACACACACACACACACACACACACACCCCCTTAAACCCAGTCTCAATGTAAAATACTCAGAATGACAAGCATGGGGTAGCTTTCAGCAGAGAGCCACTCTGGAGGGAGTGAATGATAATATGCTCCACACAGCTTTGTGAAAGGACCTGACTTCTTTCTCTTTCTGATGCAAATAACATATGTACCACCAACACAGTTCAACATGTTTGATGAATAGGTAATGTATCCAGGAACAGAGTGTGTATGTTATTCTTAGTTTTCCTATCAATAAAATCATTTTTGATACTAAATATCTTCTTTTTTAAGGGCACATTGTTCTGTCGTCTTACTACAGTTGAATAAAAAACATATTATTGATATTTTATTGATATTTATTTTATTAACAATTCATTTGATATTGAGGTAATCCAAAAAGATTGTAAATTATCCATTTACATTAATTTTATATTTCGATATTTATAGATGGATAGATATTCAGGTATTTGTAAAGGAATCCGTTTTAAAGTAACCCTCCCAACCCTGGGAATAGCTGTCTGTTGGATTATGTTATATATTATTATTATTATTACTGGTTAATCTTACTGGCTATCATTGATTCCCTCATTTCTCTACATGTAAAGCGAGGGATTAGTTATTTCCAACAAATGGCGGATATTAAAGTGTGACCTTAAAACAGAGTGTTCTACCACAGTTTTCTCAGCATCACGAGGACATTTCTGTTTTAAATTAAAAAAAAGACTATTATTATGTCTCTCCACTCACAACCTAAAACACAAAAAGCCTCACAAACTTTTTCAATGAGATGCAGAAAATCCAGAAGGATCTTTATAGTCAAATGCCACAACTCATTAGGCTAATTACCCTATCATACATTTACTCCGCTGCTAATAACAAAGTAGATAGAGAGACAGAGAGGAAACCACACATCTCCTCAGAAAATTGGCATTCCAGCAATTAGTGAAAAGAAACATTAAAGCCCACACAGACTTCCCGAGCAAAAATAATTAAAGAAAAATGGCAGAGCTGCTGATTCTCCGAGCTTTTCTTTTTCAAAGTCTACAGCCCCCATGTGAGCGCTGTGTAAAGGCAGGAGCACTGGCACATCAGACTTCTATTAAAATAAGAGTGCTATTTGTGTTTTTTGCATAATTTGACTCACTGTGGGAGACAGTGACTTGTGAAGTCAAATTTAATTGCGTTTATAACAAGGTAACAAGGTGAGTTTAGTCATTATCTCCTGGCAAAGGCAGAAATAATTCCAAAAATTCTAATCTGCTCTGCCTCCTCTGGGTACGTAACAGCAAGGATTTTATTTAAGAGCTAAAAAATAATCATCATTTAACAGCACATGCCTCTACCACTGTTGATCATAACATTTTAATTGGCCATCACACACACTTACACACTCTCCATAGCTTCATTTAACCACTAAGTAACTCCAGTTGCATTTTGTTTTACTTTCATCCTGTGGTGTGACATAAAGACACTGGTAATATGCAGCTAGCCTGTTAAACAAAAACAAAGTGGATCCTGGAACTATTTAATTAATAGCTAAATTGCGGTATAACCTCTTTCAGCAATTTCGTAAAAATAATTAATAATTGAACTATCTGATAGTGTTTTAGAAGGGATGAGCCCAATAATACTCTGTACTGAAAGTAAGTTGTTTAAATGTTCTCTTCATTTTTCTGTTAATGCAAAAACTCATAGCTGGACCTCCATCTTTTTGTAAAGGTAGTTCAATGTTGTATGCAGACAAATTAACCATATATTACATCAGTTATATTTGCAAATATACTATTTGGGGAATATGTAGCAGAGTTTCACAGCTTAATATCAAAGGGTTTAAAAGGATTCATCCAATGTTGGAAAATGTGATGCGAAGTAAGAAGTGAAACTTCAATTTCACCAAGGGCTCTGTCCTTGGTCCCCTCCTCTTCTCTCTGTACACAAACTCGCTCAGATCTGTCATTAGCCCGCATGGTTTTTAATACCACTGCTACGCTGACGACACCCAATGAATTCTGTCCTTTCCCCGCTCAGAGACCCAGGTCTAGCTGACATCTCTCAGTGGATGTCTGCTCACCACCTCAAGCTCAACCTTGACAAGACTGAACTGCATTTCCTTCCGGCAAAAGATTGTCCCACTCTTGACCTAAAAATCAACATCGGCACCTCTATTGTTTCCCCGACTCAGACTGCAAGGAATCTAGGTGTGACCCTAGATAACAAACTGTCCTTC
>NW_011362593.1:0-1228 GCF_000735185.1 Notothenia coriiceps
GCGCACAGTCTGTGACGTCACGGTATTGAAAATCATACCGACGGTATTTCGAAATACCCTGGTATACCGTAATACCGTCATACCGCCCAAGCCTAGCGGGTGGTTACAAAAAAAGCAACAGCAAACAACGAGTTCTCCTTTAAGAAGTTATTTTATTGTTCTATTATGATCATATCAGATTACTTCTATTGTTTTACTAAATAAGGAGATGATCATTTATACAAGTGTAGCCTTATTCGGTCAGCCGCAACTCCTAGAAATAAACTTGGGTCCAAATAAAAAAACTAATATAAAAAGCACTATTAAAAAATACTACTTTATGTATAGTGAACCACAGCATAAGTAACCAAAGCAAAGTTGCAGCTGTAGGAATGGGACATATTATACCTTAAATGATAAATACAGTATTTTATATTCTATACATACCTTCATATTAATAGAACCATTTGCTTTTCCTTTGTGAAATATGCAGCTGTTGTTAGTACACTTGTCCTTGTTTTTAGTTGGTCATATACTGCTAACTCTGCCCCTTTTTTATATGAATGCTCTCATAGCCTTAGAAACCCTTGGTTGACTTATTGAGTTGATAACCACCATCATTCCAGATCACAGTTGTCAGGTTTAGTGAAGCCAACACACAGGCTCTGTTGAACTATCTTTGTGGTTCACACTGTGGAGATATGTGTGATTCAAGTGGAGCCTTGCCTCTTTGAGGTCAGGTTAGAAACACTGTATTCAGTATCTAGAAATATGTTTCAAAAAGTGAAGGCCTTGTCACAGAGATACTGCAGTTGGAATTACTGTATGATCCTTCTGGTGACTTCAAAAAACATGCTGAGGAAAGAATTTGTTTCCACTTGATCATTTTCTTTCCTTTGTGTTATCAATTAATCTGCCTATTAATCCAAATCCATCTGCATATTTAGTGTTACATTACAGATTAAGGTGGAACTGGTCAAATGTTCTAATCCACTTAATTAAAAACATTATTTAAAAATCGATTAATTGAGTAGGGCTTTAAGGACATATTATGCTCATGTTTAAAATCTTATTTGTATTTAGTGCCTCTACTGTGACATGTTTCCATGCTTTAATGTTCAAAAAGCTCTTTATTTTTCTCATACTGCCTGTGCTGCACCAGTCTGCTCTGATTGGTTAGCTGGCCGGCTCTGTTGTAATTGGTCAACCTCTTAGAGATGTCCGGCCTCTTAGCCTATCATGTACAATG
>NW_011362594.1:0-6775 GCF_000735185.1 Notothenia coriiceps
AAAGGTGGGGTATGTAATTTATTTCAGAAACACTTTTTGTTATATTCCATGGAATGCTCTTAACATCCTAATAGCAATGAATATATTAAATGCTTTGACAATAAATACATAAAAAAATATCATCTGTGGAAGCCGTAGTACTGTAAAAAGCACGACCAATAATTTGAGCCGGCCCGGCTAAAATAACTGGATGGCCTACCTGCCTGTCAGCCTTCCATCTGTGCACAAACTTATCTCGTGCCCTCATTGGTCATGTGCGCGTTCGTGTGTGTTGGAGGAGGGGCTCTGTAAGGAAGTGGCAGATTTTTTCCGGTTGTGTATTTTCAAATTCTTGCGCACTCGAGCTGGTTTCTCCGAAATTACCTATCCCACCTTTAACGTCACTGCAGGCATAACAACAGCCGGTGTTTCTTGTGAGTGTTTCCCCGGAAACAAACACAATACACACAAACACGTCACAGATTATTTTGCGGTATTTGGCTGCCGAACGATATTATGTACGCAGCTCGTGACATAACTAGGAGTCTAGTGGACGGAATCAGTACTACAAGTTATTTTTTAATTTTCATTTGTATTAATTACGTTGTTTATAAATTAATCTGAGGGCCGCAAAAAGAGGGGCCATTTGCCCATCCCCGATTTAGTGTATATCAGCTAATTGATTATTTCCTAGGTCAACTATGTATGACCTGCCTCACTTGATGTGGAGGAATTTCGTTTTTATTCCGCATAATTATTTATTTAACTTTCAGTTTTATCTCCAAATAAAGTTGGTAAACTGTTGGCTCACTCCGTAAGACCGTACTTTGGCGAATACAGTGTTATCAGAAATTATACAACTTATTTCCAAATCTGAGTAAAATGATCCAAGTGTCAATAAACCCCATTTTCATTTTTACTATCAGCCTTAACATGAGTTATCTCTTGTCATTTGTTTTGTTGCAATAAATTAAAAAAACGACAAACAAAGAGTAATCCTAAATGAGCCTTATTAAGTAATTTACAGAAATGGAACCAGACAATGATTGTGTCTCCCACAGAGCTTTACATGGCACAATAACTCAATAAATGCACAACCTAATTCTCTAAGCTCCTTAAAATGGGTACAGATTTGGGTCTGTACAGCTGCCAAAATCTGTGTGCACACTCCAGGTTTATTTGTATACAGTGCACATGTGTAGTCTGCACATTACGTTTAAAGCCTCCATCTCCATCTGTGTGCGACCTCAGATAGATGGCAGATGGCAGATTGGCAGGAAAGCCCCTTCACAGTGATGCCTGGCCGAGGGTCAGATGTCACCACAACATCTGCTACAGGCTCGAGCCGCCGCCCGGCCCTGTTATGCATCCCATCAGTGTCGCAAACCTGTTGCCACGGGCTACTGCGGCAGCAATTGAAGAAGTGAGCGCAAAGGAGAACAATGAGTGCTCCTGGGCAGGGATGACAGAGAGGATAATAACAGTATCGGCCTCACAGAGGAGATAATTCCACTGCTGTCCTGCTGTTATACGATACCTCCCCACACCTGATATTTGCTCAGCTTCTGATTTGTGCCCCTCTTTTCATGTCTTCTTTATTTACCTTTCCAGCAGCCCAGTGTACCTGCTGCTGTTGAGATTATCCCGCTCGCCAGCCCAGCAGATTTCTCTTGTTGGAGCAGCTGCTTTTCTCTGTTTGTTTTGAATACAGCCAAGACTCCATAAAAGAGTCGTAGAATATCTTTTGTCTCAACCCCCCTCTCTTATTCTTTTATACGATCGTGCACTCATTGAGGCAGTTAAGCCCGCTGCCTGTAAAATTAGTTTTGTGCTGAGCATGTATTTGACAGTCCCTCGCCAAGTTAAAGAGCAAACTGTTGGCATTCTTCGCCTAGCGTGTGCTACAGTTGACTTACTGCTTGCGCCTCAGCAGGGGTGTGTTTGCACAGTGCGTCCACGTGTGTAGAGCTAAGGGTGCGGGGGCGCTATCTGTTTGTCTTTAAGGCCTCGGTGTGAGACGTTGGGCTGTTTAGCGCGGGCAGGTGCCAGGTTTTCAAAGCTGGTGCGAGGTTTTTTTAGGATCCATAAAAGTGAGGCTGCCAGCTACCCTCAGCATTAAGATTCAGGACAGGAGACTCCAAAGATTCCTTCTGAACTGGAAACCCTTTACCCCTCGACAAACCCAACCAAACCAGTTCCAGTTTCCTTTCTTTCAGACTCCTTTATTTGTCCCGCCGCTTGTGTGTGTGTTTTGGATTTTAAGCTTTTCTTTTGCCCTACGCTTGGCCTCCAACATCACAGACCACTAAAACGTTGCAGAGCAGTAACTTGGAAAGAAGTCTTTCGGGGGAGTGAGCAGTAGTCAGTAGAGGCTTATAAATCCTAATGTGGTGT
Organism: Notothenia coriiceps; assembly: GCF_000735185.1. Taxonomy (NCBI): domain Eukaryota; kingdom Metazoa; phylum Chordata; class Actinopteri; order Perciformes; family Nototheniidae; genus Notothenia; species Notothenia coriiceps. The sequence continues at coordinate 2,374 of NW_011362594.1, forward strand.
CTTTCAAATGAAAAGGAATAGGGCTGGGGGTGTGGGAGAAGAGGGGGGTTTTGGAGGGAAGAAAGTCCACAGAGGGGAGCGAGTGGATGCCAGCTACCATACAACTTTGAACAGAGGAAGTGAAACCAATAATGAGAAAAAAAGGGGAAAAATTCAGGGATGAGCCATATGTAATGAAAGACGATTAGGAACACTTTTTTGGAGAGGCAAAAGAGAGGACAGAGGAGGTGTAACAGCTGAATACGCTCGGCCTGTGGTCAACTCTGAATGGGGAGGGAAAAAACAATGGGCCCACTCATCCTCCGCTCTCTCTCCCTCTCTATCCTCTTCCTCACTCGCTCCTCATATCTCTGCTAAGTGTAGGGAAGGGTGGGGGGGAGCCCGGGCCATTCAGAGACCAACACTGTAAAAAATGTCTAACTCAACAACCATTTTCAACTTTAATCAGTTGCATTCTTGAAATATTGTTGTCTATTTGACTTTTGGTCCTCAACATATGAAATATAAGAATGAATAAAAAAATAAAAAAAGACATTTACAAGTAATTAAGCTTGTTTTTTGGCAGTGCATGGCCCTTGTCTCTGTCTGGGCTTGAGGACAGTGGTAGGATGGGGTGCCATGGAGAGGAAGGAGGCAGAGTGGTGGGGTGCGGGGGGGAGAAGGAGGGGGTGAATGGCCGGGCCAGCCCAGCAGCTGCCGTCTCCTCATTAACATGCACACCTGCTCCCTGCGGCCTTTTTCCAGCGAGCTCGTGTGGCGCCTCACGACCTCAGCACCCGCCACCACTGGGACTTAACTGGACTGGCCTTCTAGCAGCCAGATCTGCTGTTCCCCCCCCCCCAAGCCATGCAACACACATACTCACACACAATCCGACTGTCCTCTTAAGGGACAGTAAAGATGCTCAGATATTATGTAGAAGAATGTACAGCTACACCACAAGTTACAGTGACAAAATATTTGAAAAGTGCAACAGCTTCTTGATGTTGAAGTTTAAATGTGAAACAACAGCCTACAAATACACCAATAGAGCAGTTTCACTATCACATCAACTTCTAAGTATGTCCTTAATTCAGAATTATATGTAAAAGACAGTGACAATTCTTATTGGACTAGATTTAACTTTATTGTCAGTGCAAGAACAAGTATTGAGACAAACAGAAGTACAAAAAGCCTTGACGTGCAAAGTAAACAGGAAGTGCTAGTTACATTAAAGGTCCCATGTCCTGGCCATTTCTACTGATCAAAATTCCATTGTTGAGGTCTACTAAAATAGATTTATATTGTGCAATTTTCCAAACTCACATTGGTTTCTCATTGAGCATCTCTGTATAGCATGTGTATTCACTCACTGTCCACCACCGTTACAGTAGAACATCAGTGATTATGTGTTACAATGGCGTTAGCAACCAGAAAATGACACCAGTAATGACAAACAGATGAGAATGCTGCGTGGGGTCTGGGTGCCGTGTTGGCGGGACGTTTGTCATTACTGGTGTCATTTTCTGGTTGCTAACGCCATTGTAACACATAANCCAGTGAGCCTGCAACCCCGTTTTGAAGAAATGTGCAGTGCAAAAACAGGCTCATTGCAGCCACTAATGCAATAAGACACACTTTGCCAAATATCAGCATTTTCTTTGCAAAGTGGCAAGTCTCCCTTGAAAAAGAGATCAATGATCTCAAGGGATACACCTGGGTAAATAAAGGCTTGAAATGAAATGAAATTAAGTATTATAACTTATTGTCCTAGCAAAGTGATTTTTTTTAAAGGAATGCTCACGTTCATATTGATGTATTTTAATAAATGTTAACTTGGCCCATTACGTGACTATTTGTGTTGGGGGGGCCTGACTTTTTTTTTTCTCCAAAGGGGGGGCCTGACAGAAAAACTTTGAGAACCACTGCTATAAACAGACATTCTGTTTCAAATTAAAGGTTTCTTAAAACAGGTAGTCATACAATAACGTTGCCTTAATAGAATCAGATAAATGAATCACTGTACTGCAGGTGTTTCATCTGTAAAACCAGAGTGGGTTAAATATTTGGAGAAATACACTTTTTTCCCCCTTTATTGGCTAGAATTATAAGATTGAATCCATCGTAGTATATGTACATTAAATACGAAACCAGAGGCTGAAGCTGGTTAATCTTAGAATAAAGATTCTAAAAGACAGTTAACAGCTAGCATTGTTTTGGTAAAATTATGATATGATATAAATCAGTTAAAATCTTAACAAATAAGCAACTATGAGTTTGACTGGGTATTGACTGCCAACTGTCAGATATTTCAATACAGAGTGTTCGTCAGTGTATGGAGTTAATAATGCCCAGCTCTATTTGCAGCTCCATTTGACACCAGAAACAACCACCTCCGACATGCCACATTGGACCCTCCGCATTGCAACATTCCCATATTCATCAACTTCAGGGATTCAATACTGTTGTCAACAACGCTGGGTGGTCATAGATGCTTTGTCATGACAAAAACAAAGCATCAACTTAACAGGAGAAGAACAAAAAGAAAATCTGCAGTAATTGGAATCCTTGTTCCTAATCTGTCCTATCCAGGAGTGGAGACACAAGAAAAGCATCAATCATGGCACCTTCAGCAGCTCTCGGGGCTGAAATGTGCTCGCTTTGACCTTTTTGTCGGCACTCATTCATCCTGAGGACAAGGCAGCATCTATGCCACAGTGTTTGAGCTGCAAGCCAACATTACGGAAACTTCAAAGCCTCTTGCCCCCACCTCAACGCTTGTTATTCCTCCTTCCCCAGAGAGGATTTGCTCCTGCATCAGACAAGGGATGGGGAGAGGATGAAACGGAGGAGACTGGCGCTACCTGACAGATTTCTGGAAAGTGAATTCCTTCCTCAGAGGGGAACGTCTAGAAATCGAAATTCCTTAAGACTTAATTCTTGAAAAACAGTTCTCTTTGTAAACTGGTGCGGTTCACTCTAACACAGAAACAACATTGTGAATAAAACATCCTGTCGACTTCAAAAGCGGCTTTCCTAACGACATTAAAAACCGGCATTACTCTCAAATACCTGAACAGAGCCAGAAAGTCTGTTAGCCCCGAGGGGCTCACAGGGCTATGTCCCCAAACATTCCCAGGGGGTCCAGTATGTGTTGGTGTGTGTATGTGTGTGTGCAGAGCCATGAGTTGTAGGGACAGGGTTGTAGGGACAGGCGTGTGTTTGGACAGGGTCTCCCTCTCAGGGGATTAGGCAGCCTAAGGACTGTGGTAAGGAAAAGAAAACATCACATGCCAGGCTGCCTGCTGCACAAACAGTAGTAGAGAGTGGTGGCATGTGACCACGCAGAGAGAGAGCGAGTGTCATTTTGTCTGGGACCACTGTAGCATTAAGGTGAAACAAGAATTGGCTAAAAGTCAAGTCTGTTAAGTAAGAAATTCTTTACGGTGTGTTTCCTTTACAAAACACAAATCAGTTATTAAGAGGAATGACGAGTAATTGTATAGCCCAAAATCCCATATTTAAGGGTTTTACAACGTGCTCTGATGAAGCCCAAAACTAAAACAGTAAAACAGCTCCCAATATCACTTTAATGTTGGTGATAAAGGTATTAGTATTTGACAGACAACAAAAGTAGTAGAAAAACAGAAGTTTAATCAGATGGAAAATTGTTACATTCAGTGTTTCCCATACATTGATTTATTTTTGGCGGGCCGCCACAAATAAATATCGTCCGCCACAAATGGATCTCATAAAAAAAAAAATTATCATTATTTATTTATTTTTTGGTAATCTAATGGATAGTGAAGTGGGCTGATGATCGGAAGGTTGCGAGTTCAGATCCTGCCTGGAACACCACTACTAGTGTGCCCGTAAGGCACTTAGCCCTCGGTTACTCCAGGGAGAATGTCCTTGTAATTGGTCATTGTAAATCGCTTTGGAATAAGGCGTCTGCTAAATGCCTGTTGCAAATGTATTATCTTTTCAATTTACACACGGCATCTATTGCACGTCTGTCCGTCCTGTGAGAGGGATCCCTCCTCTGTTGCTCTCCCTGAAGTTTCTCCCATTTTTCCCTTTAAACTGTGGGTTTTCTCTGGAAGTTTTTCCTTGTACGATGTGAGGGTCTAAGGACAGAGGGTGTCGTATTGTCATACTGATATTCTGTACAAACTGTGAAGTCCACTGAGACAAATGTAACATTTGTGATATTGGGCTATATAAATAAACATTGATTGATTGATTGATTGACTGAATTGTAAATGATATTTTTGGGAGAATAAACCCCAGATCCTCAACTCCGGTGTGTTTCACTCATTAACAACGCAACACAGAGCAACAAGATCGTTGTCTACAGTAGCCATGAACTCACATGTATTATCTTATTTGAAGGGGGGGGATGGATGCATGGACCACCCGAATA
>NW_011362594.1:6820-8210 GCF_000735185.1 Notothenia coriiceps
CCTGCTGTTGGCTCCGTAGTGGTTGTCGTGGTTTTTTTGCGCTTCGGGATTTGTAGACTCTTAGACCCTTGATGGACCTGCTAAAAAGTCAACTTGTAAATCGGTTGTTAATAGTCTTTTCTTTGTAACGTTATTTGAAAATACCATGTCTGTCGCAGTGCAAGTAACTAAGTTTTACAATTACATGGTCGGACCATGAACACAAACTGTTTGGTTAACTAGAAAACAAGTCTTATGTAAAAAATACAAATTAGCTCTAAGGTAAATGGTGATCCTTTTTGGCACCTTTCGGGTAGAATGACAACCCCACATGTACTTCACTTATCGTCCAATCATGTGTCGATCGTCATGAAGTCAATAACACGAATAGAACAAGTTATATAATTAATACCACGACGTAATTAGTTAAATTATTGGGAAATACAAGATAATTGTATAGTTTTGAGAGTGTTCATCAATAACAACTAATTTTGTAAAAACAATATAACCAGGGGTGCACACAACTTTCTCAGTGAGGTACTCAGATGAGTACCTGGAGTCAGTGTTTGGTACTCCAACTTCCGGCTCCCTCAAAGTTCCCATGAAGCCCTCTGTATCGCGGGGGGGTAGTAGTAGAGTATGATGAAGCCCTCTGTATCGCGAATATCAGCGGGTGGGGGTGCTAGTGGAGTATGATGAAGCCCTCTGTATCGCGAATGTCAACGGGGGGTAGTAGTAGAGTGCAGAGCTTCGTGACCACAGAGCGTGTGAACGTTGTGATCAGCTGTTTTAGCGCAGTGCTGCTGTACAGGCCGACGTTAACAGCAGCCCTGTCTTTGCACACGGAGACCGACTCCGTCGTCCGGTGATCTAACCGCCTTATGGAAAAGCTTCACATATACATCGGTACGCAAATGCGCTTTGTGACACAAGTGACGGTACGCATTTCAGATTGTTGCCGCGCATGCGTACCTGCGTACCACTTATGTGCACCCCTGATTATATAACAATAGACACCTCGGATATATCTCTAATTATATTCGAATGTATGGGAACATTTTATCGGATAACCCATACCTTCACAGCTTGATGTGCATGTAACTGTATGTGTGTAGTACTTGTGTATAATCTTCCTACGTGTGTGTGTAAGTGTAAATGACTGCACACTGTGTAGGTATGAGCTCTGTGTGTGTGGCCCCTTTGTTGAGCCGTGGGGACACCCTTCAACTCCCCCCCCCCCCACCGCTCTCTCGCTCCCCCTTCCTCTCTCTCTGGGAACTTGTTCGCTGGGGTCCAAGCAGCGTTTATGATTCAGACACGACCTGTGAGAAACATCACAGGAGTTTGTCCCCCCCTCCTCCCTCTGTTCAGATCACTCTATTTTACAGCCTGAAACACATTGTTTGGGGGG
>NW_011362594.1:8221-29373 GCF_000735185.1 Notothenia coriiceps
GGGGGGGGGGGGGTGAGGGTAGGAAGTCGAATGTCCCGTTTAAAGAATAGTTTCTCATGGTCGTCTTGCCGTGTCGTAAAAAACAGCAGGGACAGGAACGTCCTTTAAGAGTGGACCGTTTTCCTATTGGTTAGCAGCTGATTTATAAGCACACAAAGAGATGACTGGCCTCGCTCCTCTGAAGTGTTGTCTTATCCCTCTGAACTCCTCAATCCGTACTGCATGAGATGGAATTGAAGATTGGATGGATGAAAATAGTTTTAGGGAATTCCCTTTCACCAATTTCACTCTTTTAAAGGCGGAAAATAAATGAAAAATAATTTACATTTATGAGAAGATAGAAAGAAGCCGTTTTTTGATGATCTTGAGTAAACTGTTTATACCCATACTATATGTTACATCCCCAGCTCATTTGGATAAAAGGGAAGCAACACAAGACCAGGTGTTCTTGGTAAGAGGTTGGTTCTAATAATAAACTCAAATAAAAATGATATAAACAAAGATAGGGTCTTTAAACAAGGAGCTATTTATTTATAATGTAAGCAAAAAGAAAAAGGAGGCCACAGATCAGCACAGTCACAAGTTTCAGAACAATAAGGGCACGAAGGCGAAAATAGTGAGGCGTCTAGTACAAATCCAACGCCGTCACAAGTCCAACACCGTCACGAGTCCAACGCTGTCACAAGTCCAACGCCGTCACAAGTCCAACACCGTCACAAGTCCAACACCGTCACAAGTCCAACGCCGTCACAAGTCTTCATCATCATTTTTTGTTTGATTATTACTTAAATGTGGCCAAAAGTCCCAAATGCCATTTCAAAATGCCTGTTCCATTATCTGCAAAGCTTGAAGGTATGTTAGTAGCTGTACGATATATGTTGTCTTTGTCACTCTGTAAATGAGGGTCAAAGCTATGCTAAAGAGTTTGCAGAATAATGTCTTCTCTCTCATAGATGCAATGTTCTCCTTTCTCGCCTTCCTGTTGCTCACCTCTCTACCTGTGTTTCCTCAGGTGCTGGAATGGATTCGCAGGAAGCAGGTGCCAGTTTCGTGACCCGTGCACCACATCGCCATGCATGAACGACGGCATGTGTCGCGCTGTGACCAAGGGCAACACGGCGGACTTTAACTGCACCTGCAAACTGGGCTACACCGACCGCCGCTGCATGACGCCCATCAACAACGTGTGTATCAGCTCGCCGTGTCGCAACGGAGGCACCTGCGAGCTGGAGAGCCTCCAGACGTACAAGTGCCGCTGCCCCCCTGGATGGTCAGGTAACAAACAACAGGATTATGACAGCAGAGCAGTGTTTTCTTTCTTATTATCTGATGGGTCTTAAAGGATCAACCTTGGTGCCTAGACCTAGATACATTTTTTGTTGTTGACCTAAATCCTAAGAAAAAAGCCTATTATGTGTATAGCTTACCTGCAGCATATGATGTATGTATACAGTAGATGTGTATGAGTATATGCATATGTTGCATGTATGCATATGTATCACTTGCATATTAATTTAACAATGTTTTTGGTAAATAATCGTGTGTATGAGGCTCACTGGCAGTGAATGTATGGGATTACTTTAGTCGTTGTTATTGTTTGTTTGTGTTTTTTGTAATTTATCTTCTCTTTGTACATACAATCAGTACAAACCACTGTCTCATTTGTATGCATATATTTTGCTTTCCATTTCTAAATGACAAACCTTTTTTGCATTGTCGAAACGCAATACAAATATTTTTGATCTATAACTACTACTATAACATAATTTCTCCTTGCCCTCAGGTAAGCTGTGCCAACAAGCCGACCCCTGTGCCTCAAACCCGTGTGCCAACAGCGGCAAATGCACCGCCATCGAGTCCCACTACATCTGCACCTGCACGGCCTTCTTCACCGGAAAGACCTGCAAACAGGACATCAACGAGTGTGACGCAAGCCCGTCACCCTGCAGGAGTGGCGGGTTGTGCATCAATGAGGTCGGAGGCTACAAGTGCCAGTGTCCGCAGGAATACACGGGGAAGCACTGCGAGAGCCGCTACATGCCCTGCAACCCGACGCCATGCCACAACGGAGGCACCTGCATCCAGAGGGGAGAGACCAGCTACGAATGCTCCTGTGTACCAGGTACGGAGGTTATACTTGATATATATATATAGATGCATTATCCACTTTGTTTTTGTATGACAGTGGAAAGGACAGTTCGGATTCAAAATATTGAAGGCGTTAGCATTTAGCTTTCCTGCCACAGTTTCTGCCCACAAGCCCTGCACTCATTCACTCATCGCCACTCACACTGTGCTACTCTTTAGGTTTCTCTCTGACCTTTACATAGTGTCTTGTTGTCAATAACAAGTACACTTCTTTAATCATTTAGAATTAAAGGTAATTTTATATGCTGTCATGAACCATGTGACCATTAAAGATCCTCTTGAATAAACGCAAATGTATTATCTCTTAGTGCACTGTGTTCCTGAAGCCACTCACGTCCCCCTAAGATGTCACTGCTGTTAGTGGCTGGTTAGGGGATGATGTCATTTAAGGCTGGGCTGTTCCTGCCTGTGTGCATACACATGTGTGTGTGTGTGTGTCTGCTTTACTCAGTACAGTGTGTGAACAAGGCAGAGCAGGAAGACATTGGGGCTTATCATAAGGAAATGGACAAAGGACAACATCCTTTCCACATAGCAGCGGGGTGAAATAAAGCTTGCTGGGACGTTAGGTCCTGCCTGCACTCTCATCACCTCCGCACAGTCTCTCTCTGCCTTGTCTTTGTCTGCTGCCACTCCCGTCCATAACAAGCTGTCCCTAGAGACATCTTGACAATCCTTTTATATTATATACACTATTCCACTGATAGACTGGTGAGGTTTCTTTTACGAATATACTTTTGCAAAGCTCAGGTACTCCCCTTTTCTTCTAATCTTGTAGACAAAACATTAAAGCCTCTACTAACTATTTAAGTGTCCTTTTCACCAGGAAACCTCAAATGAAAGGGGAAAAAAGCTGTAAAAATGGTCTTCAGCACTATTAGCTGTGTGCCTTGACTTTAGACCTAAACAATTATTTTACAAGATGAGCAAATGTGACTCCGAGCAGCAGCAGGGCTGACTTGTCCTGTTTTTGATTTGTATTATCCAACATGCCACATGTACAGTCCGGTGGCTCCTCTCGTTGTGTATCTGTACAGCAGAGTGAATGTTATTACATGGTGAGACAACCACAGATCTCCAGATGGCACAGCTGCCTTCTTTCTTTTTTGGGGTTTAAAAAGACCGTTGACCACATTTAACTGTAGAGAAGTTTCACTCCCTTTGTCGTAAACGAGAACTGTAAATCAGCCCCCACTTTTTGGAGACAGTAATTAATATTTTACTCTTTCTTACAGGTTTTAATGGGAAAAACTGCAACCTCAACATTGATGACTGTCCAGGTCATGGGTGCCTGAATGGAGGGACGTGTGTAGATGGAGTCAACACCTATAACTGCCAGTGCAAACCAGAATTTACAGGTTTGTATAGAGATGTTCCTTTTCACTTTGATTAGTTTAACCTGCCTTAAAGAGTTTGTCAGTCATCCCCCTGATCCGCCCGCAGGTCAACTTTGCACCGAAGATGTCGATGAGTGCCAGCTGATGCCCAACGCCTGCCAAAATGGCGGAACATGTCACAACACCTACAGCAGCTACCAGTGCGTGTGCGTGAACGGCTGGACGGGTGACGACTGCAGCGAGAACATCGACGACTGCGCCAGCGCCGCGTGCCATCAGGGCTCCACCTGCCATGACCGCGTGGCTTCCTTTCACTGCCAGTGCCTGCCGGGCCGCACAGGTATTTATCTTTAATTAGCTCTTAATATGTAAGAGGGTTTTATATGAACATGTTTCAGCCTTATAAGATACAATTACTTAGGATAGCTTTCTATGATGAGATTACACTCTATGCTGTGTTGTGAAGGGTACAGGAAATGAAGGCTTAAATTAAAGGCTAAAAAGTCTATAGAGAAAAATGATAATATTTGGTTTTCAAACTGCTCGTTTGAAATATATCTTTTTTTATCACCATTGTAATGTCAACATGCACAATAAACACAACTTTGAAAGAATGCAATATTGTACCGTGGGATTTTAATTAAATTATTGAAAGAGACAAAACTGAACTTTAACAAATTATCAGTCGAACTGATCTTAATATATAGTTTGAAATATTGCTATACTCTTTTAATAACTTTATAATTTCTGCATTTAGACGTTCAGTTAACTTGTCTTCTCAATGCCATTTGAAGACGCCACTGTGATGAAATCCATCAGTTTATTTTACTGGAGGGATGTCTTTTTTACCTCCTTTTTCTTCCCCAAATAATTGTTAATCTTTGGTGTTAATTCTGTGCCTGTTCAAAGTAAATACATGTTGCCACGCGTTACTTTAGCAGTAACTCTCTTTAATGTTTTAAACTGGACAGGATGGAGTATAAAGTCTATCTTCTGTGTTACCAGGACTGCTGTGCCAGCTGAAGGACGCATGCATTAGCAACCCGTGTCAGAAAGGTTCCAACTGTGACACCAGCCCTGTCAGCGGAAACCATTTCTGCACCTGTCCGACTGGGTACATCGGAGCGTCCTGTGATCAGGATGTGGACGAGTGCTCACTGGGTAAAACTAAATCGAACATATGTTTCCTATATTCAGCCCAAAAACGACAAAAAACGACTGTCAAGAACGTTTTTCAAAACACATGTATAACTCTTTTATATAATCTCCTTCTTTCCTGATATTATTGTTACTTTGGTTCCCATACTTGTGCTCATAATGTCAGCAAAATAAAAGCCAAGTCATGTCTTTGCGGTCAGAGGGCTCCGTGTAAGGTCATGTACATACACAATACGCTGTTTAAGTAACGTAAAGTATGGATTTGTTTTAAACAGGTTCCAACCCATGTGAGCATGCAGGGAAGTGTATAAACACCAAGGGCTCGTTCCAGTGTAAGTGCCAGCGTGGTTACGTGGGGCCGCGCTGCGAGCTCGACATCAACGAGTGCATGTCCAACCCCTGTTTGAATGAGGCCACCTGCCTGGACCAGATAGGAGACTTCCACTGTATCTGCATGCCAGGTAAGACATGAGAGTGAGAGTAATCACAGAAATTCTAGGCATTGGGAGTGACGTTTTATAAATTGCAAAGCCTTGATAATGCATTCTTTGTTATTGTTACATTGATTCAAATATATAAATACTTTTTAATGTATTTAAAGCCATTTAAAAAGGGAGAAATTATGTATTAAATGATTTCATTGTTTTAATTGAAATGTCAAATGACAGAAAATAACTATATTCATAATTGATCAATAATATAAGTCAGTTTCCCAGAAATAAATGCCAAACTTCTACAGTTCTACAATAGTTTCTAAATGTTCTCAACTTCCTTCATCTTATGGGAAAGCGTAGTGATTATCTCAATCAATTGCACTGTTTGGTTTACGTCCTCTTAAACTGAACATGAATTATGATGGCCACTTTTCACTATGATAACATGAGAAATAAGTTGCAGTTCTACTGGTTTTCACAAAGCCTCTGTGTATAATTGAAATTAGCTACAGCGGTGTATGTATATAACATCAGTGTGAAAGCGCCTCTCTCTGTGTCTCTTGTCTAACCGATCTACCCCCCGTCCCCCCCACCCCACCCCTCCTATCCTCCCTTGCTAATTGGCCAGGTTACGAGGGGGAGTTCTGCGAGATCGATACAGACGAGTGCGCCAACAGCCCCTGCCTGAACAACGGCAAGTGTATCGACAAGATCAACGCCTTCCACTGCCAGTGCCCCACAGGTGAGGCTGCGTACTGCTGCAGAGGGGGCGGGGGGGGAGGGAGGAGGCATGGGGCCAGGGGGCACAGAGGTCGATCTCTCTTCCTTACTCTCTAACTCTATCTCTCTTTCACTCAAACACAAATACACACAAACACCTTTCTGGACGGGCACTAATCCCTGCCCTGAGGCAGGCTTACGCAGGCCCGGGTAGCCCAGAATGAACGCAGCAGTCGAGGAGGAGAGGGAAGAAAGAAATCTATAGGGAAAGGCCTGGGGAAGTTTGAACAAGTTTCTTATAACTTTTGCTAAGTCTGATGAGTGAGCAGAAACGTGTGGATCTAAACCAGAGTCTAGATTGTGACTAAGAGCAAGGGAGAGCTAATAATAGCAGGCACTATAACATGAGATGTTCTGCATTCTGATGGTGAATGAGGTAATGGTTTGATCTATTTTGAGGGCAGCTACTGTAGTTGTGTTTTTAAGCTCTTATTTTGTTACCAGAAATGCCATTGGGTGTACATTATTTGGACAGCTATTGATGTTTTGTTCAGGAGTGAAGGAATGCCACTATTGAATGTGGATAGAGAGAAAAGAAGAAAGCAAAGGAGCGATCTTCAAAAGTGTTTTTTTCTGTTTTGCATTCTTTCTTTGGGATCATTGAGGTGGAAGCGATTTTTTTTCTTCTTCACGTTCTTTCTTTTCGGGGAAAAAAATAAAGAAGCGAGTCGGGTGGATCAAAGGCGGCCTGGGTGGAGTGAGGCAGGATTCCTCCTGTTGAGAAGGGAAGGAAGAAGGCTAGAAATAAAAGAAAGAAAGAAAGAAAGAGGGACACCCCAACAGGAAAGCTTTAGAATTAATAGAAGGAGTACAAGAGTGAACAGAAGAGCTTAACGCCTAAGAAAACTGTGGGACAGTGAGAGAGGGTGTATGTGAGGAAGCGGCACAAAGTGGTGCTGAACGTGTTGTTTTGAGAGGGTGGATGGAGTGGTGGGGGGTATTAGAGGCACGGACCGTTATGCTGAAGCAGGCAGGGAGGGGTATAGAAGGGGAAGGGGCCTTAACCGCCCTGCTTGAGATGTAAATTTGTCCCCGTTGCGAGGGTCCCCTCTTATTATTTCTGTACATGGAATAGCCATGGAAACCCCACTGAGAGCCATTGAAATGTCTGATTCCTGCAGTCTGGGGATAAACCCCTCTTTGGCGGCTGGGATGCATGATGTGTGTTTGTGCATTTCTGCCTCAGCTTGGGTATGCTTGTTTGTGCATCTGGGTTAGATATTCTTTCACAGGGCACTGTAACAGAACTCTAAAGACATTTTACTTTTTGCGTCACATCTTGGCAAAGACTTCTGAGGCTTCTTTCTCGCTGTTGGAAATTAGCAACATTTCTAGCAGAATAAACTGGTGTTGTTTTCCCCTCTCACTCTGCAAAACAGCTGGTCTTCCACTTTTCGATTATGTATAATATAGGCAGCTTTTTATTGTGGATCGAATAGTTTAAGTGTGGTTAGAATTTAATTTCTAGGGCATAACATGTTTTCTAAGGCTGCATATCAGTTTGATAAACTTACTGCAAGCCACATAAAAACTGACAGTCACTAAAACAGTGACCCTTAATAAAGTGTATGAAGGACTCAGAGGAACAGAAAGGTCAAATAGTTTCTCAAAAAAAAGAATCTGGATTATAAAATGTTTTAATGCATGTTTTACTTACGCTTTTTAAAGCATTTTTAAGCATTTTTAAGCAGTTATTAACAACATTTCATTTACCAGGTTGTTAAAAATACCTGCAGAATTAAAAGAGAAATTATGAAAAAAACTGCAAAAGCTTTTTCAAAATCCTTCAAAAATATCTTAGAAATCGTTAAACTGTTGAAAATGTCAAAGGTTATTTAACAATTATAAGCTAATTGTTATTAAGCATAACAAATAGCTTTATAAAGCATCCAATTATTTATAAACCATCCAGTTGTTACCTAATGTGACTTCCAAATTATAATCTTTTGGCAAATTTCTCGTACTTTTTCTTTTTAGTTACACAAAAACCGTTTGTTTTTACATACTATTTGTGTATAGATGAAAATACACATGCATGTCCTCATGAATGCTTCTAGCAAAGTCCACTGTGAGAAATCAGCTCCCCCTTTCAGTTGAGCAGCAACTGAGTCTTTTTAGCTCAAACCACCTGCATGTTCCTGTGTGGTGTGGAGGAGGAGGGGAGCTAGGGCTTTATCTCTTCATCAGACAACATCCTACAAGTACCTGGACTATACCATCATGTGAACAAGGGGGAGACGAATAGAAAATAGCTGAGATCGGGATAACTCCGGGAAAAAGCAAAGGGAAAGACCGCTGGTAGATTTTGAATGACAAGGAGTTTGAATAGTTGCAGGTCAAAGGTCAAGCGAGGCTTTTAGAGGCGGACGGGCAGGAGGTGGAGGGGGTGGTGGAGAAGGGGTGAAAGCAAGACGGGAGAATGCGCATTGTGATGGAAAAGTTTTTGGGGACAAAGGAGGCAACGGGCTCAGTTTGGCGTTGCGTTGAGCAGACAGGCCCTCCTTTGTCTCTCAACTCTTGGTCAGGAGGCCTCGCAACTTTCATTCTTCCCTCATTTCTTTCCCTCCCTCCCCCCCACTTTGAACGAATTGGTGCCCCTCGCCCTCCCGTCTCCTTTTGGAGTCGTGCTGAAAAGAAGTGAAAGGGAAAATAGAGAGTTTGTAGTGTTGCACAGTTGTTAATTAACATGCAGATTTTCTGATTCGATGAGAGTATGGACTCAGGATTATGAGTGGTCTAGAATGGTGAGAACACACACACACACACACACACACACACACACACACACACACACACACACACACATACTCCTTCATGCTCACATGCACACAGTAACCCCCCTTGTTGTTTTTCCAGGCTTCACTGGGAACCTTTGCCAGATAGACATCGACGAGTGTGCCAGCACGCCTTGCAAAAATGGCGCCAAGTGCACAGACGGCCCAAACAAGTACACCTGCGAGTGCACTGAAGGTAAACAAGTGCTGATTAAAGCTGAATATAACATTTTTGTCTTTTAAGGCAAACTGTAAGGTTTGCAATTGCAGAAATAAAATAAACCAATTATATTTACCCTAGGAAAAAACATGCCAAATGTAATAAAGATTAGTACAACAGTTAAAAAACAAATGTTTTAATTTATCCAGGTTACTCTGGGAGGCACTGTGAGACAGACATCAACGAGTGTTACTCGGACCCCTGCCACTACGGCACCTGCATCGACGGCCTGGCCTCTTTCAGCTGCCAATGCAAGCCGGGTTACACCGGGCGTCTGTGTGAGACCAACATCAACGAGTGTCTGAGCCAGCCGTGCAGGAACGGAGGCACCTGCCAGGACCGGGAGAACGCCTACATCTGTAGCTGCCTCAAGGGCACCACAGGTGACTGCCACACGCATACAAAAACACATGTAATCATTACTTTTTAATGACATTCACGGATACTAAAATACGTTTTTCAACAGGAATCAACTGTGAAATCAACATTGACGACTGCAAGAGCAATCCCTGTGACTATGGGACCTGCATCGACAAGATCAATGGCTACGAGTGTGCATGTGAACGCGGCTACTCTGGTAAGCATTATTCTACACAGACAGCTGGTCATTATTGCATATGACCTTTTGTGTGGGAATAACATTTTTAACCCACTTGATTTAAAAATACTAATTAACACTGATACCTACTGAATCATGACAGACCTTCGATATGCCAATAGGCTCTCTACTATGCAAAGTTACCTTAAGACAGGTAAACATGGCTGCTGTCTCAGGTGGCCAGCAGATAAATGAGTGTTTAAGGTGTACGATTTAACGTATGGACAGAGGAGCGAGCCTTCCTGATGGGGAGGGTGACAGATGGCGAGCGAGTGCGCACGCTCCGCTGAGGCTCGACCGGTATCACTTTCCAGCTCCTCCCTGTCCCCAACCTGCTGCTGTTAGGACACAACAAGCTGCCCTCCTGTACAAAGAGAGGACACACACACACACACACACACACACACACACACACACACACACACACACCTGGGATTTGAGCGGGAGAAAAAATTCCCTGAAAGATTCCTGAAAGTTGAGCTTTTAAAAGCTTGGAAGCAGGTCCCTGCTCTAAAGCTAAATGGGCTGCCTTCATGCTATGCGTGGCACCAGGCTGAATGGCGTCAACGCTCCAAGTGGCCGACAAAGAGGGACTTAAAAACCCCTCATGTTTCTGGAAATTTATACATTGGCTGCTCTGAGATATAGATTTCATTGTGTTGCGGCTTTGTGTGATGCTATGTGACTTGCCTCTGTGTATTTCAAATAGTAACTCACATGAAGTGCAAAATTGTGTTATTGACAGCTGTAGCAGAAATTATTTTAAAATTTAAAAACCATCAGTTTACTGTCTTTACAAAAGACGTTTATTGTCTTTCTTGCCAACATTTGTATCAGAAGTGTTATATCTGTCAACTAAACATTTGATTAAAGCAAGGAGACAGTTAGCCTAGCTTAGCATAATGACTTCCTAGTAGAACACATTAGGCGCTTTCACACCAAGTACTTTGCCGTACTTAGTTCCCAGTACTTAGTTAATCAGAACTCTTTAGTTCTTGTTCTTGTTCTTGTTCTTGTTCTTGTTCTTCTTCTTCTTCTTGTTCTTGTTCTTCTTCTTCTTCTTCTTCTTCCCGAGCAGTTCTTCTGGAGTTGGGGACTGGCTTCAGTAGAAGCTGCTGGCACTCTCAGCAGCTTCTACCAGACCCGGCGCCGTGGGAGGGCCAGGACTGCTAATGCTAATGCCAATGCCAGAAAATACAATGGCGGCTTTTCTGAGTTTTACGGGGCGTAGTTTGCAATTCGCCCAGCCAATCAAAAATGGGAACCTTTTTCTCCCAGGAAAGTACCTGCTCTCTAGCAGGGACTAAAAAGGGGGTGAAAAGGTTCAAATGAACTAAGTTCTAGTTCTGTTTTTTTTTGGTGTGAACGCAACATTTCAAGAACTATCGAAACTATAGCCTACTGGGAAAAGTACTCCGGTGTGAAAGCGCCTATAGTCCCCCTGTAAAAACCTTATAGTTTTTCATTTTTGGTGTGGAATAAACAAATAAAATGCATTGTTTTGATTAGTGAACTCTAGGTGCTGATGGTTGTTTGTTTTCTTTTGACATAGCCAGGCTAACTGTTTCCCTTTGTTTTTTAGTCTTAATGCTAAGTTTGGCTATTCAGCTCTAGCCACATATTTAGCACACTGAATTGAAAGTTTGATGAATCTTCCCAGTTCCCTTTTGCCTCTTGGCAGGCTGTTGATAATAAGTATGTTTTCTACTCATTGTACAAATGATGCTACATGATAGTAAAGCATCCTGTCCTTTTTCTCAGGTACCATGTGTAACATGAACATTGACGAGTGTGCCATAAACCCCTGCCACAATGGCGGCACCTGTATCGACGGCATCAACAGCTTCACCTGCGTGTGTCCAGAAGGTTACCATGACACCACCTGCTTCTCCCAGGTCAACGAGTGCCTCAGCAACCCCTGCATTCATGGCCACTGCGATGACAAGATCAACGGGTGAGACTTTCTACAAACTGCTCAATGATATTTCCAAAGAACCTGTTAATCATAGTTTATTGTTTTTCTCTACGACAGCTATAAATGCCTGTGTGATTCTGGCTGGAGCGGTAAAAACTGCGACATTAACAACAATGAGTGTGAATCCAACCCCTGTATGAATGGAGGCACCTGCAAGGACATGACCAGCGGATATGTCTGCAACTGTCGCATGGGCTTCACCGGTCAGTATTTGTGTGGATTATTATTTGTTGATGTTTAAGCCTGTATGTGTCTCCAAACTATTTGACTGTTTTACCTCTTAACTGAAGTGTGTATAAAATACTGTTTGCTCTATCCGCAGGCCCAAACTGTCAGACCAACATCAATGAATGTGCCTCCAACCCCTGCCTCAACCAGGGGACGTGCATTGACGATGTCGCTGGTTACAAGTGCAACTGTGTCCTGCCCTACACGGGTATGAAAATATTATTGAAAATATTTGTTACACCCATGTGTTGGCCTGGTGTTCAGGCATTTCCTTCCTTTTTCCACAGCCAGTGTGCTTTAAGTTATTGGGCAAAGAGGAAACATTTGCGTGGGGTCAAATAACTGTCGAGGAAAGTTCAGCCTCAAGACTCCCTCAGGGCTGAGTGACACCGAACCTCTGACTCCTTCTGCTTCTGTGTTACACAAGCATCCCGATAAGAGAGCTGGAAAATATTTTCATGCCATCTCACTTATTTTGTGACAAAACAGATAATGATGGAAAGGTGAAGGTTACGTTTTCTCGTATTTGTCGAGTCGTCTATTTCGGAAAAATCCACAGGACTTTAAATAATAAAGGGCCCTTCGCTTGTGCCGGGGTGGGAACAGGGGTTCTTGACACATTTCCTGTTTGCCTGCTTCCTGTCTCACAGAACCGCAAATGGTTTCACAATGGCCGGAAACTGGACCCTGCTTCCTGTAGGAGCCGTGTGTTATGGAAACAGATAGGGAAATGTCTCCGCAGGCCTCTCACACTGACGGAACCTGGCTAAAATCTTCTGATAGCACTGATTGAAAGATGATTCTGTGTCCATTTGGGTTGGGTTATCTCCAAGTGTATGATGACTCATACTTGGTATCAGGCAGTAGAGTTAATGTTAAACACATAACAGATGTCATTTATTTGTGTTAAATATGTTATTTGGATTGTGTGTTATAGGAGAGAACTGTGAAACCTTGATGGCACCCTGCAGCTCTAAACCCTGCAAGCAAGGAGGAGTGTGTCAGGAGTCAGAGGACTATCAGAGCTTCTCCTGCATCTGTCCTGAAGGATGGCAAGGTAAACATTAATGTCTTAATTCCTGTGTGACCTAAAGGAACTAGTAAACAATTCCTCTATGAATTCCCAACAAAATAATTTTACAACAGAACTCTAGTTTCAGGATGTTCTTTCTCCCAGTATAGTCTTGCTAAAAATGCCAGATTATTTAAGAATGTATATCAATACAAAAATTACATTTATTTATTACTCACACAATCTTACTGTTCAAATCATTCATCCCTGTGCCCAGCTTCAGAAAGCAACTAATAACTAGGAAAAAGTCAATAGTATAGAATAAATAAATATATGTGGCAATGTTTAACAAAAGAGAGATGCACTTTACAGTATCTTCCTTTTTCCACCCCTCAAAGGTCAAACATGTGAGGTGGACATCAAAGAGTGTGTAAAGAATCCCTGTCGCAATGGAGCGACCTGCCAGAACACTTTGGGCAGTTACCGCTGTGCATGCAAACCGGGCTTCGCTGGACGCAACTGCGAAAGCAACGTGGATGACTGCAAGCCCAGTACGTTCTCAAGTTTCTCGTACATTACATACTCTACATTCATTTCAAACCAAGAGCTTAAAAAAGGGGCTAAAACACATTCGCTTAGCTTATCCTGATGCCCCCTCCTCCCACAGACCCCTGCAGTAACGGCGGCCTATGTAAGGACGAGGTGAACGGCTTCCTGTGCACCTGCCAGCCCGGCTTCAGGGGCACAAAGTGCCAGGAGGACATCAACGAGTGCGAGAGCAACCCCTGCAAGAACGGAGCCAACTGCACCGACTGCGTCAACAGCTACACCTGCACCTGCCCGGCCGGATTTAGCGGGATCCACTGTGAAAATAACACGCCTGACTGCACCGAGAGGTACACAGTAGTAATATATATACAAGTACATGCAACTTTATATAGCACTTTAAAAGGCAAACAGGTTCAGCAACAAGGTGCTTCACAAAGACACATTTTAAAAAAGAAGAATTATAAATAAGTGTGAACATGTTATCAGATACAAAAAAGAAGAAACAGTTACTCACTATTAAATGTATTCAAACCATTTGTATTATAACAGATAAGACAGTCAGGTGAACACTGAACTCCATGTGTATCTACACAAATTGTTAAGTAGGATCAACAGATTCACTTTTATCCACTTGTTCATGTAGAGCCCATTTTCTTGTCCACCACTGCCCCTTCTGGTGGAGGGTTGATGTGCACCAGCTGACTTCAGCACTGTTGCAGCTGTCCTATGAACAGTGGGTTAGCTGGCCGGTACTCTAAATGAGCTTGTAACTGTAGAGTTGTTAAAATGCAAGGAATGGTTTTGTGTTTCAACTATCTTGGCAGCTCCCAGGAGGGAGTTTGAATATGGAGTAAATAAAAAGTATTTCTTCTTGGGTAACTTTCTATGGTTAAATCAGAAGTGAATGAGTACACAACTTCAGTGGATCAGAGTTTATTTACTCCTCTCTTCCTTGAAAGCTACTTTACATCTTATTGAGTTTGATTTCATACAACAATTTATTATTTTTTCCTCTGCAGCTCCTGTTTCAATGGGGGTTCCTGTATGGACGGCATCAACACCTACACCTGTTTATGCCCGCCGGGCTTTACTGGGAGCTACTGCCAGCATGACATCAACGAGTGTGACTCCAAACCCTGCCTGAACGGCGGCACCTGCCAGGACAGCTACGGCACATACAAGTGCACCTGCCCTCACGGATACACAGGGCTCAACTGCCAGGTAGGCGGACAGGGAGGGGCTTTAAATTAGCTTGTTTGTCTTTGACTTTATTTAGCGGTATAAAGTATTGTTGTGAACTTTTTTAGTGGTGTGCAGGTAAACACTGAAACATTGCATAAATAATAAGAAATAAACCAAAAAAAGTCCATCTGAACCAAGTTTAGCTCTGTGTTACTTATACTTTTATAATCATTTTGAACCACAAAACACCAAATCAATGTTTAAAATGTTTAAATAGTTATAAGTAAATGACTGAGTTTACTGCGTTAAACCTTCCAGAATTTGGTCCGCTGGTGCGACACGTCTCCCTGTAAGAACGGTGGAACTTGCTGGCAGAGAGGAACCTCCTACAACTGCGAGTGTGAGACCGGCTGGGGGGGACTTTATTGTGATGTCCCAAGTGTCTCCTGTGAGGTGGCGGCCAAACAGAGAGGTAAGTTGTGCCTTACCTGGGTTTGGATATCAAAATCACATCATATATTGTGAATTAGTGTGTTTGTGAAAATGAAATGCTCACCGTCTCGTCCTGTCTGCGTAGGAGTGGACGTTTCCCTTCTTTGCCGTAACTCGGGTCAGTGTCTGGACGCAGGAAACGTGCACTACTGCCACTGCCAGGTTGGATATACTGGCAGTTACTGTGGGGAGCAGGTGGACGAGTGCACCCCCAACCCCTGCCAGAACGGAGCCACCTGCACTGACTTCTTAGGCGGATACACCTGCAAGGTAACAGCACTTAAAACAATATGCATCCAGTTGTTGGTGTTATACCTTTTGTAACTTGTTAAGATAAACCTAATTTGGACATTATTCCAGTGAAAACCAGCTAAGCAAGTTCGTTTTAATTTAATGTTGCAAATTGAGTGTCATCTGTCACTCTACTTGGCTAAACTTAATCAGTTTGCAAGTCTTGTCTTACTTTTTTATTTTGAAACTCAAACCTTTATTTTTAAATGTGTTAAATGCCTGAATGTAGAGCATGCATCCTTCGAGCTTAAACAACCCCAGGCATTGCTAATGAAGAGGCCTGCTTATAAATAGCAGGAAAATAGCTTGGTTATGTTAATCTCCTCTGGATCCGCTGGCCTTGGCAGGATGGAGGCCAGAAAACAGCCAGGTAAACAAAAAAAAACATCTCTGTTTCATGTCACACATTGATTAAACTTTTCCCTCTCTTCTTCCTCCTCCGCCTTCTTTTTTCTTCCTCCTTCTCGGCTCCTTCTTCTTCTCCTTCTTCTTCTTCTCCTGCTCTCTCAGTGTCTGCCAGGATACGTGGGGACGAACTGCTCTGACGAGATCAATGAATGTTTCTCCCAGCCGTGCCAGAACGGGGGCACCTGCATTGACCTGATCAATACCTACAAATGCTCCTGTCCCCGGGGAACCCAAGGTCAGCAGACCCCACGCACACTCCTCCACACCACTCTGCCCCTCCATCCTCTCCTCCCTTGTCTCCACGCTTCATTAATTAGGGCTTAACAGCAGCCGGGGCATGTCTGCAAAACTCCTCCTCCTGTCGTGCCTCCATCCTTTCCTCCCCATGTCAAATATGACATTGATTTTTCTCTCACTTGTGAGGAGAGGGTGTGTTGCCCAAATTGCCAGTGGAGTTGGGCATATCCAAAAAAGGATGAGAGTTTTTAATTAAAAAAAAAAAGTCAGAGGCCTTAACAAAAAGTTTAGGAAAATCAACCTTAAATTATGCATTTTTTATATTTATGGTTTTATTATTCCCCCCTTTTTATTCAGATTTGTTTTATTTTATTAACCACATATATAAACTTATTTTTGTTTTTGAATATATAAACTTGATTTTAATTATTTACTTCATTCTTACAAAATAATTGTTTCTTACTGCGATTTTCTGCTTCTATTTTAACTTAAAGAGTGTTACCGT
Organism: Notothenia coriiceps; assembly: GCF_000735185.1. NCBI lineage: Eukaryota > Metazoa > Chordata > Actinopteri > Perciformes > Nototheniidae > Notothenia > Notothenia coriiceps. The sequence goes on from NW_011362594.1 coordinate 24,550, forward strand.
GTGGAAGCAGGACACCATAAGTATTCATTTTATTTGTTAATTCTTAAAGTAGTTAATTGTATTTCTGAGATTTGTTCCTGCTTTTACCCTCTATGGTCATAATGCATTGCAGCAATGAGGCATTTCCCATTTTTGAGGGAATTATGAGGCAGTTTTTTCCTACACTACATTTTTCTTTTTGCCTGTGGCTTTAGATCAGGCAGTCATTTATAAAAGGTTCTGAACGTTAATGCGTTTGTTTTCCGATTGAAAGCTGATGATGCTTTTCCCTACTCCTCCCTCAGGTGTGCACTGTGAGATCAACATGGACGACTGCAACCCATTCACCGACCCGGTCACCAACGAGCCCAAGTGTTTCAACAAGGGCAAGTGTGTGGATCGAGTGGGGGGCTACCACTGCATCTGCTCTGCGGGGTACGTAGGGGAGCGCTGCGAGGGAGACGTCAACGAGTGTCTCTCCAACCCCTGTGACTATCGGGGGACGCACAGCTGCATTCAGCTCACCAACAGCTACCGCTGCGACTGTCGCACCGGATACACAGGTACACAGCCGGTCGGGGGGGAACGAGGTGGCAATTTTGTGTCAGTTTAGAGAATGAGGGAGAAACATGTGCTGTTGCTTAGGTGTTTTTTCAGATTCCCAGCCCATGAAAAACATTTGAATTCCTAGGGCCCTTTCTTATTCTAATGTTGTACAATAATCCGTTTTTGTTTTTACTTTTACTCGGTTCCTGTTATGCCTGTATATGCCTTTTTGGCCTTATACAGATATGATATTAAGCTGAACAACAAAATGTAACTTGCACTGAAATAGAAATGAAACACTGTAAACTAATCAATTACTGTTGCATTTGCAGTTATTTTATGAATTGCTTAAAGTAAAAAAAAAAAAAAATGTTCTCATAAGTAAGGATTTGACTGCTTTTATATGTGTCTTATGTGACCATAGATTATATATTTATTTCGGTTTTGAACTGCTGGTTGGACTAAACAACCTCGGAAAATGTTACCATTTGAGGATATTTTTTGAAAGTGACATAATATATGGGTGTGACTCTTCAGGTGAACGCTGTGAAACCGTGTTTGATGGATGTAAGGGGAAGCCGTGTCGCAATGGAGGGTCCTGCGCCGTAGCCAGCAACACACAATACGGTTTCATCTGCAAATGTCCTCCTGTGAGTACCTAAACACTCCTACACACTTTCAAGTAAACACACACAGACAGGCAGATCACTGTCACTTGTAACAATATTATGTTAAATCACGTTCAGAGAAATACAAAAAAACTGCTACATCCTTTATTCTAACATTATCCTTAAAATAAGAAAATTGAGGCTTGAACAACTCTTTTTTTCCAAAAGGCCTAACTGCCATATTTTATACATTTGATAAAAAATATATACAGTATATATATATATATATATATATATATATGTTTTATCAATAGAAAAGCTTTACATTATTTAACTTGTGCATGTCACTATCCTCGGGAAGCACTACCACCTTCTTTTACTTTAAACTTATCCTTTGAGAAAGATTAATGGGTACCAGACTGTTGTCATCATGAGAATACATCTGTGTCCTCTGATAATCACACACACACACATAGTTGACCTACATGCACACATAATAGATTTTATAATGATTATTTAAATAGAAAAATATAATAATGAGATCTAAAGTATTTTCCAAGATCATATTGTAATCCTCATTTTAATCTTTTTCCTCCTCTAACAGGGTTTTACCGGCTCCACGTGTGAATATGACGCCCAGGCCTGCGGCAGCCTTCACTGTCGTCATGGAGGCACCTGTATCTCCGGCCACAAGAACCCCAAGTGTCTGTGCACCCCATCCTTCACCGGGCCGGAGTGCCAGTATCCCACTGACAGCCCTTGTAACTCCAGCCCCTGTTACAACGGTGGCACGTGTGAGTACACCACCGAGGCGCCTTTTTACAACTGCGTCTGCCCCAACAACTTCAACGGCCTCCGCTGCCACATCCTGGACTACAGCTTCCAGGGAGGGTTCGGACACGACATCCCGCTGCCGCCTCCCGAGGTGGAGGTCAGTTGCGACATCCCGCTGTGCGAGGAAGCTCAGCACAACGAGTACTGCGACGTGCTCTGTAACAACCACGCCTGTGGCTGGGACAACGGAGACTGCTCGCTCAACTTCGACGATCCGTGGAAGAACTGCTCGGCCTCTCTGCAGTGCTGGCGGTACTTCAACGATGGGAAGTGTGATTCGCAGTGTGACAACGCCGGGTGTCTGTACGACGGGTTTGACTGCCAGAATCTGGAAGGACAGTGCAAGTGAGTAGTGTTTGGAGTTGAAATTAAAACTGAAATATTAGTGGAATTGTATTTAACAGGCCGTAGTGTGCCACTGACAGATCAAAGCAGATCCAAAAACGAAACAATTATTGTATTTTCTATTTAAATGGAAAAGTTTGAATTTACACAGTTTGGCAACTCAAAATGCACTAAAGTTTTATTTTCCAGGCCAGGATTTAACTTTTTAAATAGAATCCATATTTTCAAAAATAATATAAATTTAAACTTGTTGTCAATGCGGCCTACAATGAAGATTTAACGTTCACCTTTATTGTCATTATACACTGTAGTTGGCCCAGTTCATGCTACACAAAAACAAATTACAGTTTTAACACTGATTATTAAACTGGTCATATATTTTAATTAACAAACAAATATATATATATTTCATTCACAATAGATACTTGGTTATATATATTATGATTTTATACAGTGTGTGTGCTTCTGTTTGAACCCAGATCATGTGACATTACTGGAGCAGGATAGTAATTCAATGAGGTTTATTTGTGACTCCTTTTTAAGTCTATATTTGTGTTTCTGTGATGCAGCCATCTATTGCTATCTAAAGCTTTAAAAGTGCTTGGTATTATTATTCTTAAACATGGTCATACTGAATATAATGAACTGCACCCCTAACTTAACCTCTTTTCTGCAGTCCTCTGTATGACCAGTACTGCAAAGACCACTACGCTGACGGCCACTGCGACCAGGGCTGCAACAATGCTGAGTGTGAGTGGGACGGCTTGGACTGCGCTAACAGCATGCCAGAGAAGCTCGCAGTGGGCCAGCTGGTCCTGGTGGTGCATATAGCCCCCGTGCAGCTCCTCAACAACTCCTTCGGCTTCCTGCGCGAGCTGAGCCGCGTCCTCCGCACCAACGTGGTCTTCAGAAAGGACGCCAAGGGCGAGACGATGGTGTACCCATACTACGGGAACGATCACGAGCTGAAAAAGTACACAGTTAAGCGCTCAGTGGATTCCTGGTCAGAGGTTCCTGGCAAGGTGCTGAACGTGATGAAGAGGAGCCTGAAAGACATGGTGGGCGGGAGCAGGAGAGTGAGGAGGGAGCTGGATCACCTGCAGATCAAAGGGTGAGCAAAGATACCCTGAGATGTGTTGGTCTTTAACTATACTCCACGTTTTTAAGGATTCGGGAGCTAATTCATAAAAAGAGGTTGCAGCTTTTGTGGCAGCTGAACCTGCACGAGAAAGACAAGTGCTCTTGTCTATATTGGCCTGTATTTCAATTATGTAAAATATTGCATGTGGCACAAGATTACACACTCTCTATTACAAATAAGCCTTATTGCGTCAACTTTCCCATTCACAAACATTGGCGCTCAGTGCGTCACACAGTAAAAGGACAATGATTAGGCTTTGATTGTAACTGATTGCTTATCTTTCCTGTCATCAGTGATTGTAGCTGGATAAAGGCATCGTCATGCATTAAATTCATTTAATTTTGTATTTAAAATTCCCATTTCAGTGGTCAAAATAGGTTTAAATATGTAGATTTAACTTGACCTCTCTGTGTGCCTTCTCTTCTCTCTTCAGTTCTATGGTTCACTTGGAGGTGGACAACCGTCAGTGTTTCCAGCAGTCCACCGAGTGTTTCCAGAGCACCGATGACGCTGCTGCCTTCCTCGGAGCTCTGGCCTCCAGTGGCAAACTGGACGTTCCCTACACCATCGAAGCAGTTTATAGTGAGTACATCCTATTTAGGTCTCCATGGTTCAAATAAAATATGTTGTTTGTAAGGTTTCAGTTGAGAAGCATCATGTTGCACTGGGTAACTGTTCTTCCTCATGATTATTTTTAAAGGGGACCTATCATGCAAAATGCACTTTTGTATGTCTTTTATACATAAATTAGGGCCGGGACTTTAACGCGTTAATTAAGATTAATTAATTACACAAAAATTAACGCGTTAAAAAAATTAACGCATTTTAATCGCACTTATTTTTGCACCGCGGAACGTTTCTCACTGGATGAGTTTCAGGGGTACCGATTATACTGGAGCACCAACTAACGTTCATTACTTCAGACAACAACAAACCACAGTGAACAATAGTCAAACGTGAACGAAGAAGCTGATGAGACCGCTTTGTTGGCCCCGTGAATGGGACATTTTGTTTTAAAAAACGGACGGATGGAAGCGTCAATAAGAGCACAGTTGTTTGCAAATTATGCAAAAAGGAATTCGCATATCACCGCAGCACATCAAGCCTCAAGTATCACCTCAATGCAAAACATATAGCAGCTAGCGTGGAAGCTAGCGTGGACGTTAGCCCGACTCGTAGTACAAGGACCCACACCCAATTCGCGTTGATCAAACAGTGGCCTATGCAACAGAGAGATTTTATTTTTCATCAGGATATTGGAAGAATAGGAGGGATTGAGGTCAATCACTGGCACTTTTTTATTTATTTTAAATGGTACACTTTATGTTGAACTGTTTATTACGTTGTTGGTGCAACTGGCACTTTATGTTG